>NC_067137.1:7360100-7620100 GCF_903995435.1 Acomys russatus | reverse complement strand
AAATTTGAAAGCTTGAGATAAACAGGGGTGTGCTCGGGTGAAAGGTTAGGCTGTGAGGGTGGGGCCGTCACCCACAGACCAACACTTAACTGCTCTCGGAACAGTAAGTGGCCAGGCTTATTGGGGATCGCCTAGGTGTGGTGTTCGAGTTGCGGAACTTGTGGGATTTTTTGGATCAGCTCAGTTATTGCAGGGGAGCCGGCAGCAAGGGCTGTTCTTTCCAAGTTAGGAGAGCTAGTGTGTTGGGTGACAGGGTGCTGCTCCATATGCGCCTCTGGCCTCCACTGGGGTTTGGGATGGAAAAACAGGGTCGTGGCCCTGATTGCTCAGACAGGGCCTACCTGTGTGGGATGCTGACTCCCGTCCTTTAGGCTCTGGCCTGGGCCTCTGCCTGATGTGTGTATGGTACTTGGAGTTAAGCATTAAAGTTGGGCTGTTTACATGCTTAGAACATGGCAAGCCAACCCAGGAAAGAAAGATAAAGGCAGTCTGCTGGAGCACACGCACGCTTGCTGGCACACCCCAGCCTCACAGATTTAAGGCAGCTTGCTTGTGAATGCTTCTTGGGAGAAGAGCGAAAGCTGACAACAAACGTGGGTAATGTAATCACTTTCTAGCGACTTCTATAGTTCAGCCTCTGCACATGAGGGAGACAAACCTTGTCTAGCATGTCCTGCAAGTAGAGTGGACATGGATCCCCCAAAGCTCTGCAGCACCTTGCCTCTTCCTTCCTTCAGTAGACATCCTTGTTTCATGTAGTCATTTGAGCTGCTGTTCATTTGCATTCGATGAGAAGTAACCGTGATGGTGTGTCAAAGGCGGCACGGCTAGCCTAGGCCTTCACCAGGTGCTTTCAGAATGGCCATTTGGAAAAATGGTCCTACCAGACCTGTCTATAAATAGTTCTGACATCTTCAGAACACACAAGCAGGAATTCGCTATGTTTATAAACAGAGGTGTATCGTATCTATTTTGGTTTTAGTGTTTATGCTGGTGAGGAAGGCCCCACCAGATTGCTAGAGCAATCGCATCTGGGAGAATATTCTGGACTATCTGTGTCTCTTGGTGGTTACCCTCTCCATCGTCAGAGGAGAGAGCAAGGAGACAGGGGCTCAGGTTATTTCTTGGTGTCACATTGACCAGGACCACATGAGAGGACACAAATGGATACTGAGAGTGGGACACTGTGTGCTAAGACCTGCGAGGCCTGTGCTGACTGCACCTAAGAGTGGCTGGTGTCCCTGTGTGCATAGCTAGCAGTCCATAGTCTTGTGAGATGCCGTATCTGAGTCACTCATCTCACCCTGATGACATCCTGTCTTCAGTTGTCAGGGGCCTTTGATTCTCACCTGCCTTTCCCTAGCAGTGTGGACACAAAGTTTGTCTCAGAAATTCTTTGCAGGGAGCAAACTTGGGTTTTAGTTGTGTTTACAAAATGAGGGCAATGACCTTATAACAGAGGAGTGGGCTTTCTTTTTTCTTCATTCAGAGACTATGAAATGTGTTGAATTAAAAATGGCTCTGTGAAATCAACACTGGCATACAACAAACCATATATTTAAAGTCACAATTTTGAAGTTTGAACTTGATCACCTGATTTCTCATCCATTCCACCCCACCCCACCCCAAAACAAGCCACAAGGGGTGCAATGGTCATGTGAGCTGCCTGCTTCACAGTGTAGATAAGAGACACTGATGGTTGGGTCACAGTAGGTGATAACTTGCATTTCATATGGTAACCTGATTCTTCTTCCCCCCTGTGGTGAGATGGGGGGGGGGAGTTTATCATGGTGTCAGCAACTGTAGTCCCTTGATTCTCTTGACAAATGCAGCCAAGAGTGGCCCTCCTAAGGGCGTTGGCTGGCTTGGGTGGGGAGGAAAGGTTTGCCAGGGTAAGTAAGTTCATACACCAATCGCATAGACTCTTTTTCTATCGCTACAGGATCTCTTTCTCTCCGTACTCCTCTTTGATTTTTTCACAAGGGCTGAGCAAGTCCTGCAAGGCAACTCAGTGCCAGGGCAGCCCAGCTGAGTTTTAATTGATTCTAATTAGCACCCCTGTGGTCTGGAACCATTTTTCCCCCAAGCCATCCACAGAGTGGCTTTAGGAAATGTGAGATGTCTTTCTTTGGACTCACCAAAAGGGTGAGACTGTTTTCAGATTCAGATTCTCAGGAGGAGGAAGAGGAAGGAGGAGGAGGAAGGAGGAAGAAGGAGGAGGAAGGAAGAGGAAGGAAGAGGAGGAGGAAGGAGCAGCAGCAGCAGCAGCAACTTGGGTGTGGGGATGGGGGAGTGCCAGACATCCAGCATTCTAGGTCCCATTGTGGGGCTAGGACTGCAGTGAAGGACTTTGGTCTCATAGACCTTAGTGTCTAGTTGGAAATAATGAGAGATGGAATGCAACCAGGCCTTTGTGTTTCTTTTCTTCCCTTTTGAGACAGGATTCCATGGATCCAAGAGTGGCCATGAATTTACTGTGTAACCAAGAATGACCTTGAATGTCTGACCCTCCCGTCTCTCCCTCCCAAATTCTGGGATTACTGCAAGCCTGGTTTATTCAATGCTGGGGACTGGACCCAAGGACTTCTTGTATGCAAGGCCAACACTCTATCCACAGAGCTACATCCCCAGTCCGTAGTTCTATTTGGTGGATGGTTTGAGATGGGGTCTTCTGGTAGCCTGGAGCTCACTCAAGTTAGATTGGCTTGGAGTTTACTATTTGTTCACTCCCGTTTCTAGTGACACGATTATGGGAATACGCTACCATTCTTGGCTGAAGTTTCATTTCCTGGAAGTAGTATTTACGGCTATCTTAGAAAGCACCCGTCCGTCTACCTTAAATGAGTTATGAGACCCCAGGATTGTATCCTGATGCCAAGTGACTAAATGAACAATCCCCTGACAATCTTGAGTGTCTCCTCAGTCATGCTCACCTGGCCCCCGTGTCTGCCTTCAGTGGGGTGTCCTTGGGCTTCCATCCCTTGCCTGGACACACATTTCCCACTGATAGCTGGTTCTTGTTTTTTTGTGGTGGGAGCGGAAAGTCTACAATCAGTTAGGGCAGGGGTAGCCTGCAGCCAGGCAGCAGCAGCTCAGGGGCTGGTGGAAGAAGACTGCATCAGAGTGGGACAGAGGGTGAGCACAGAAGAGGATTTCTTTGTTCTCCATGATCTGTTTCGTGACTGGCGGTCTCTGCCTGCCTAAGGATCACCCACAGGGGCCACTTAGCATGTGAGCATCAGTCTCTTCCATTGTAGTGGATAGGAAGGTCGAGGCCCTGGTGAAGGAAGCGAAAGGTGTGAGGGAAGTGGCAGTTTGATTGTGAACCTGGGCTGGGGATGTCTGCCTAAGTGCACAGGCAGGCTGGAGGCTGGGCTTTAGGATGCTGGCCTGGACCTCTGGGTACCCTTCTGCACGTGAGGCCCCTGTTATTAAAGTGTTGCTTGTCCTATTCAAATGATTTCACCACCCAGTAGTGACATGTGATTGATGGCCCAGCCAAGCTGAGTCTTTGGGCTTCTCACACCCAAGTGCGTGGTTTTGGGGGTGCAGTGGTGGGGCAGGGTGGAGAATGGACACCTGGGCCTCAACATTGGCTCTCTTTCACCTGGGACACTCTATTCAGGTGGTGCTTTTCATAATGCATACAGAGTAACACCTGTGTGTCCAAGATGAGGAGACACAGGACTTGTGTGTCCTGCAAGCCCTTTAGTCATTATGATAGGATGTATGAGACTGGCAGCGTGCCTGCAGTGTACCAGGCAGACGCTCAGAAGGCAGAGTGTGTCAGGTGAGAGAGGAGGCTGGGAGGGCTGCTGCCTGCATGGCTCTGGCACTCCTGCCAGCAGCTCTTTCTGGCTTCCCTTCCAGTCCTCTTTCCCCTGTGTGCTCTGTGGTCTGAAAGTTGGCCAACAATGGGGAGCCTGCCGAGCTGAGGTGAAAGGCAGAGGCCCGGGTGACCTAAACACTGCCAGCGACTCTTAGGTAACTCACGCTGGCCAACGGGAAGAGCTAGTCTTTTTCTCTGGGTGGAAGATAAAAGGAACAAGTTCCTTGTTGGAACTGGAAGCTGTTGTTGTGAACTTGGTCAGCAACTCTACCCGGGACCAGGCAGATCTTCTGTTGTTTATGTAGGTGCTTCTACCCCTTGTGGAATACAGTGGCTTCTAATTTGAAGAAGGGAAAAAAATAAAGACCGCTAGCCAAGTGAAGTGGTATGTTTAACATTCCAGTACTTGGGAAATTGAGGCAGGAGGATTACCATGAGTTCTAGGCTAACTTTGGCTACACAATGAGACTCTCTCTCAACAACAACAACAACAACAACAACAACAACACCCAACCAAACAAAAACAAAAGGAGTTGGGGTAGGAAGTGCGGTTTGGTGGTAGAGCACTTGCTACCACTTACAAGGCCCTGGGACTCCTCCCCTCGCTCTGAACTTGCTCCTTTGGGTGGGCACCCTCACTGGAACTCTATGACATTTTTTTCCTAGCCCATTACTCAGCATATATTTCCTGAAAGCTGAGAAGACACAACTGCTCTGATTCAAATAATGGCCATTGTGCCAGGAGGGAGTGCCAGGGAGTTAATTAAAGCAAACAGAACATCTGCCAGGTTTCCTAGGGCAAGAAAAACAGTCGTCTTTTGCCCCTTGTGCTCTTGATAACAGCCTGCAAAGCACAGCCACTTCTTCTGTGTCACTCCGAGTTTGTCACTTAGCAAATACCTGCTGAATTTCTCTTGTGACCCTAGATTCTGACTCTGGGCCCCAGGGATGGAGCGGTATTGACAAGTCCTTGGGGTGGGGCAGAGCTGGGAAAGTAAAGTTGCTGCACAAACAGAAAGTCCCCAGAACTACTTCTGTGGTGACCAGGTAGGGTGCCCCTTAATATATACCAGCTAGAAGTTAGAGTGCTGACCTAAAACAGTAAAGTCCAGACTAGCAGAAAGTTAATGGTGATATTTGCCCATTGTTGGCAGGTTTTCAGACCACAAGAGTGGAAAGGCACCTAAGGAGATCCAGGACTTAATGCTGGAAGCAGTGTGGGCAGTCATCGCCGTGGCCTCTTGTCACTGGTGACACTTTCTCTCTATACTGCCAGCCCCTCACATTTCTCACTGACAGCAAGTAGGTAGGGGTTATGTGATGTCCCTCGGACACATCAGGCGTCATCTGGTTCTATAGAGCCTCCCATTCCTCCATCTTTAGGGTGTGGTCTTCACTCAACATGGTTCAAGAACGCTGCCAAAACTGCAGCTGTCACATATCCATTCTAAGAGAAAGGAAGACATTCTTACCTGCTGTGTGCATGTGCGTGTGTGTATGTGTACATGTGTGTGTGTGTGTGTGTACTCTCCCAGCAGCATGTATAGATGTACATACATATGGAAGCCAGATGTTGACGTCAGGCATCTTTATTACACTTATTTTTGAAGACTAGGTCTCTTACTGAGCCTGGAACTCACTGACACCATAGTCTGTCTGACCAGCGAGCTGCAGGAGTCCTCCTGTTTCTGTCTCCCTGGTTCTAGGATCACAGGTGCCGCTACCCCTCCCCAGCTTTTTTACAAGGATGTTAGATGTCCAAAGTCCAAAATCAGCTCCTCCTGCGTGCACAGCCAGCTCTTCACTGGGCCTCCTCCTCAGCCCTTTGTACTTGCCTTAATGGAAGACTTGGAAACACAGTATTTAGTCTAGATATTTGTTTGCGTAGATGACAATTGAGTTATCAGTTATGAAAGGAGAGGGGGCCATAGATGTTTTGGTGGATGACTGTCAGTCTTTTGCCACATGTGCAGGGCCATGGTGTGGGAAGGCTCTGTAGGGGTGTGGAATGTGATTTAGGCCTTCCTGGAGGGGCTGACCTTTGAACCTAGCTGCTTGACACCCTGTACACTGCAGACTGGACCTCTCTGCTAGGTGCATATACCTATAGTAGAGCCTGTTTAGGACAGACCTGGTGACAGCTCTTACCTACAGGAAAAACCCTGGCCACCGTGAATACCAAAGGAGAAGCTAAAGCTCACTAAGTTTTGGGCATTATTATTATTTTAATTTTTAAGTTACAGGGAATTTGGCAGGATAAATGAAGAGAATCACATAGGAAGTTTTTAGAATACAGCCTTAGTCCCTTGTTTTATATTTGACCTCCACACAACATATGCCCATCCCTTTAATGTGTGGAAAGCAGATACCCAGAGAAAACATGGCAGCAGTGCTGTGAGAGTTGCCCAGGGAAGGGCCTATACTCCTCAGTGATTTTCTTGCTCGGTTCTGTTTGCCTGGACTCCAGAGCAGACATCAGCACTTTGGTTTTCTCTGTTCTCTCCTCTCCTCGGGGTTTGTGGACCACAGAGCAGCCAGATGACATGAGGCTTAAGGGGCTAGGTTGCCACCGACTGGGATGTCTGCTCCCACCTCTTCCAGTCACCGTTGATGTTGGGGATAGGGATGTTGAGGGGTTTGTGGGAGGGTGCTGTGATGTAACGAACCCTAGGCTGTATGACCGCCAGGAACCCACCAACTGGGTGTGGTGGTGATACCACATGCAGTCCCAACACTCCCGAGAGGGGAGGTCGAGGCAGGAAGACTGGTAGTTTTAGGATCATGGCTTTTGGCAACCATGCAGGGTGCCTGAGGCCTGCTGGGATTACGTGCGACACTGCATGGAAACCCAGCAGCAAGAACAATGAACAAATGAGCAAACAGAAGGAGCTGTGAGGTGGCCTAGCACATGACAGCACTTGCTGCTGTGAAAGCCTGGTGGCCCAAGTCTAGGCCTTTCTGACCACAGGCTCCACCACTGAGCTATCTACGGACAGCGATTGGCATGGAAACTGCATATACCCTGCGCATATAATCCCACCTTCAAAATGTCCTAGGAAAAATGTTATGTACGGAGACATGATGAGGGTGCTAGACACATGGGCAGTTCAGAAGTGAGCCAGACGGCCTGAGACAAGAAGGGTACCGCAATTTAGAACATTGCCCTAGGATTTCTGAAAAGTGCCCTCACGACCAGGCAGTTACTCTGTGTCTTGTCAAAGTGGGGTGATAAGCCTAGAGTTACACTTCAGTGGAGGAGTCCTGGCCTAGCATGTGTTGAGTCCTGGGTTTGGTTCCCAGCACTACCAAAAGGGAAAGGGAGAAACGAACAGGATAAAAGAGGTGTCATGACAGGGGCCTTCGGCTGGAGGTGCCTCTCTGTGCTCTTCTCAGTCCTAGTGTCCAGTGCTCTGCTGGCAGGCGTTATGGCCCCGCCCCTTGGAGAGGAAGTGCTAGCACTCAGATGACACATACCCCCTAGTGGGAGGGTGGTCTCCAGCTCTCTTCTTATGGGAAGATGCCTGCTGGGGAAACCTTCCCTGGCACCTGGGTCCCAGCAGAGGAGAAGCCCTCTGATTGGACATTCACACCAGCATCCATTTGACTTGGATAATAACGCAACTTTTACTCAGCCCACTGACATAATTATAGGTGAGGAAATTGCTAGGAGAGGTCCCCGAGCAGTTAGAAGCCAGAAGGAAATCTTTTCAATTAATTAATGAGTGGGCAGGTTAAAAAGTTTTAATATACATTAAAAAATAAAAAAAGATTTCTCTAGAGGGAAATTTCAGAGTTGTTATCTCCCCAGAAAAGAAGAAAGGAAGCTTGGTGCTCGAACTATGATTTTTAAGCTATTCTCTCCTTCAAAATATTATTTTAAAGTACGTTTAGGTTTACTTGTACTTCCCCACTCAATTTCAAAATAAAGTCAAGTAAAAGAACTAGTGTATAAACAGTCAAAGATAGAATTTAGCAAAATAAAGAGAATTTCCCTTGGATAAAACTATCCTACATATAACAAATAGAGTATCGCTCTGAGCTTTGCTCATGGCCAGGGCCTAAACCACCAAATGATTGTGTTGATTTTGTGGGTTTCTTGAAAGAGACCAAGTATTTAGACGCTGCCCAGCTTATGTAAGAGCACAGTGATCGCATTGCTAGGTCAGGAAAAGCGATGTGCAGAGACCAAGCAAGCTGGAAGCTTCTAAAGGACGCTGTTTGTTGTGGGAAGTTTATAACTTTACCTGTGGCCGGTGTCCCTTGACCCCTGAGTCAGTATGTCAGAGCTAAAGGGACTGTTGTGTCAGCCGGTGTCTGAGTGGCCTGTGGGGGCATGATTCATGAGAGTCACTGCCTTTCAGGGCCTCACATTTCAAAGCACATGGGATAGTATAGCCAGCATATAAGAGCACAAGGAAAAAAGGCATGGCGTCACTGCAGGCACAGAGGAGGCATGGGGCACTCTCCGTCTGGGGGAAACCTCATAAAAGAAATGGGTTAGAGAAGTCGAGGAAGCTGGGGGCCTCTTGCTTGCGTTCCAAGAAGGGAGCGACGGCAGCACAGCCCTTGGCATCCTGGTGACAGAGATGATCCACAGAGAGAGAGCATCTCACCAGCTGAGCCATGTAAACCAAATACAGACCACCCAGGCCCCATTTGATGAGGGAGCTAGAACGTGGGCGTGGACATGAGAGCTCTGTGGAGGAGAGGGGCTGAAGTGAACAGCAGGCCCGCCTTCAGGAGCCCTCAGGCCCTTCATTCCCTTTGGTTCCCTTACGGTGAAGTGAAGACATTGGACAGTCAAGGCCTCTCTCCTTGCTGACCATGCCTTAGTAGGCAATGCTGCACCGTGACCAAGCAGTGGTTAAACCAGGTGAGTCACAAAGCAAAATCAAAAATACATGAAAGTGGAATGGGGACTTGTGGTAGGAAGGGTGCATTGGTGAAGAAGGGAGGATAAAAAGGGATCAGGGGGTGAATATGACCAGAATATATACATATACATATATATATATATGAAATTGTGAAAGATTAAATTAGTTTAAGACTGATAATGTCATTTTTTTTTTTTTTGTCTTCTCAGACAGGCTCATATACATGTGTCTGTGTATTCAACATAAGTATATGTTGAAATCAGTCTTGGAAGTATGTGTGTATGTGCACATATATGTATATACGTATACACTTATGTATGCATACATGTCATGTATTGTGTCTAGCTAATTATACCTACTCTCTCTCTCTATGTCTCAGGCTCGCTTCAGTCTCACGCTGTAGTTGAGGGTGACCTTGAGATCTTGATATTCTTGTCTCCACCTCACAAATGCTGGGGTTACAGACATTAATCACCATGCCTGGCTACTGCAATAGATCTAAAATAAGGGCTTATATTGTTAAATGTATCAACCAATTTGCAATTTTTAATTATTCTTATGTTCTTAGTACTTAAAAAATTAATAAGTGAACATAGTAGAGAGTTCAATAGTGAAAAGGCAAGTGGTTGGAAGTCAGTCCTGCTCTTGTGTCAGACTCCTTTCCGTCCTATGAGGCTGGCGCCTTGTGTATCTTCCCAGAAATATTCCGGGCACGTAGCTATAGATTTTGCAAATTGTTGTTACACTTGTTTTGGTTTACTTTCTGCATTGTGGCGAGCCTATACCGGGTACCCATCCATGTTCAGTCAGTACTCTCACCCACGCCTTTATGAGTGTTTTGTTTGTTTGCATACATTGTGTCCTTACTGCCCCTCAGAGCTTTGTCTCTGTGACTTCAAGGGTTAATTTAGAAAGATGCCAGAGGTGACTGACTGAGTGAGAAGAAATGGTTGTCAGAAACCAGACATATCACCCCTCTTGGGAAACGCAGATCTGAATGCTATCGGTTTCTGACCACACTTAGGTGTGGAGCAGGGCGAGGCTGAGACAGTGTCCCTCGGCAGCAGCAGGAGGACATGTCTTCCCTTGTGGTGGGGACAGTGGGGACCAGAGCTTTCACTCTCATGCAGGTGAAGCCCGCCAGCCCCTAGAGCGATAGGCCCCTGCTGGAAGGCTTGATCAAAATGTCGATTGCGAACTCCATGGCTTTTCCAACTGCATGTAAAAGACTTTTCTTTTTAAATATAGCTTTCAGAATCCCATGGGTTACAGATGAGCCCCAAAAGAAAGGATTGAATAAGGTGCTGCAAGTATGATTGGCAGAGGGGTCCATGTGACTCCCCCTCTGACCTCAATGGGTTCAATTAGAGAGACTGGTGCATTTTGGGGGATGGGCACAGGGGACAGTGAAAAGCTGAGGGAACATCCTGCAGGTCGCAGGGTTTAGGATACGCTTGTCACAGGCCACACTAGATTTACCCCGAGGGTACCAGTAAGGACAATGCGAAGTTAGTTTTGAAAGTTTAATAATTATATAAGAAGCTTCAAGACAGTCATCGCGGGAAATGCTGAGCTGTGAGGTACTTTTTTCTTTGTGGCTGAGCATTAGTTTTACATAGAATTACCTGCATGGAGACTGCGTTATCAGAGGCCATGTCTGTAATCCATTCAAATGAACTGCATGGGTGAACTGTGTCATGTTTCCAGGCTAAGAGACGAGAGAGGCTTGGAGGCCTTGTAGGGATCCTTGGGAAATCTGGAACTGTGTCCCTTGCCAGCTAGGCCTGGTGGTTCTGTGTTTCTGCCCCATGGAGAGGAATGCACCATTTGCATTTTCGCGACAGGAGATAGTCATTTTTTGCCACCCTCCAGCTCTGACCTCCTCACAGGAGCAGGCTAGGTGCACCTGTTGCTGGCTGGCTGCATCCCCCAAGAGACTGTGGGGTTTTGCTGTGACTCAGATGTATTATTTATGGCCACCACACTGGTGGAGACCAACAGACAGACTGACCCAGCCTTAGAAGTGTTTCCTCTCTGCCCATCAAAGGGTTTTCTGGAATGTTCCCCACAAGTTGGTTTTCAGCATGTGAACAAGAGAAGAATGCATGGATCTCCCCAGCCTTCTCCACAGCTGTCTTTCTTACACAGGCTTTTGGTTTAGATGCCCCCTTGGTTGATTTGAAATTAGTTCAGCATCTTGGTGTGGCATCTACGCACCTCTTCCTTTGGCATGCAAAGACAGCCTGCATCAGCTGTCCACCTCCTTTCCTCTTTCGGGTGACCTAACTTCTCCTGACCTCTATTTGAGGTCATTGAGGCAGTCTTATGCTAATGAGGACGAGGTCACAGTTTTGCAGGGGCAGAGAGTCTCTTTCCTGCAGAGGACACCTGCAGACCTGCTATGACAGTGTTTCAGGGAGATGTGCAGAGGCCAAGTGAGAGAGCTACGAGACAGGTGACTTGAAAGCAGCTCGGTTCCACTTTTTCTGGATACAAAGACTAGCTCTGAGGTTCTATTAATTGTGCAGCAATAGGCAATGCCTTCAAAAAGGAATATTTTATGTGCAGTGGGATGGTTCAGTAAGTAAGGGCACTTGTTGCTAATCCTGATAACCAGAGTACAGTTTCCAGAGCCCAGATGTTGGCAGGAGAGAACTGACTTTCAAAATGTCAGTTTCTCTCTCTCTCTCTCTCTCTCTCTCTCTCTCTCTCTCTCTCTCTCTCTCTCTCTCTCTCTCACACACACACACACACACACACGATTTCTTTTTGAAAAGATGGTTTAATTGGGTCTTGCTATACATATTTATAATTACAGCTACGTGGGAGCTTGGCTGTGGACTGAGTTTAAGGCCAACCTGGACAGCTGAGATGCAAAACAAAATGTAAAAGGAAGGCTCAAATGTGAGACACTGGAGTACGTGAGAAAGTCATATCCCACTCTCCACTCAACTGTGGAGAATGTTCTGACCATTGGCTAGATGTGGGTAGGGGTTTAAGGTTTATCGCCTATATTGTCCTTGGCTGGTGCCTTAGTTGGAGCAGGACCCCTGGGCCCAAATCTGCCTATCATAATGTTCTACTTGTAGGTTTCTAGGACCCTCTGGATCCTTCTACTTTGCTATTCTCCCATGCTTCTCTCATTTAGAGTCCCAATAGGATGTCTTCCCCTCCGTCCCAGTTTCCTGATAAGTGAAGGCTTTCGTGGGACATGCCCCTTGGGCTAGTATGCAGATATAAGTGACCATGTCCCTGGAGGGGGAGACCTGGTGGCACTCAGAGGAAGGATAGCAGGTTACCAAGAAGAGACTTTGATACCCTATGAGCATATACAGGGGGAGGTAATCCCCCTCAGGAACAGTCATAGGGGAGGGGAATACTGGGAAAATGGGAGGGAGGGAAGAATGGGAGGATACAAGGGATGGGATAACCATTGAGATGTAACAAGAATAAATTAATAAAAAAAAATTAAAAAAAAAAAAGGAAGGCTCAATGGTAGAGTGCTTGCCAAGTCTGTGCGAGGCCCAGGACTCAGTCCCCAGTCCCCACCCTGGGGCATACAAAAAGATCATCCAAGTATGGATGGTGAGCAAGTTGAGAGGATAATTTTTATAAAATCTTCACTAATGACAAAAGTTGCTTGGTGCACAGGACTCATTTTGTTTGCAAAATCACTAAGAAGTTAAATCGCTGAGCAGTTCAAGGACTCTCTGGACACTGAGGGGGTCACAAAGCAAACGAGAGCAAATTGCTACCTGCTTCTGTTTTCCCAGGCCTGCCACAGCAAAGTGCCACAAACAGTGCTGCTGCTCATAGGACTAAAGTGTGTTCTTGGGAGCTGCAAGTTTGGTGTGAAGGTCTGGGTAGGTCCGTGTCCCTCTGAAACCCAGAAGGGGATCCTTCCTTGCCGACTGCAGCTTCGGGAGCCCTGGCTTTACGCTACCTGTGTTAGTGTAGCCCTGTTTCTGCATGGCCGTCTCCTCTCATAAGGACAGATGGTCATTGGATCTAGGGCTCGTGCTGATGGCTCACCACCACTTGATTGTATCTGCAAAGGCCTTATTTCCAAATTGGGTCACAAGCACTGGTTAGAGGTGCTGCAAACCTTTTTTAACTTTTTTCCTTTTATTTATTTAGTTTTTTTGTTTGCTTGCTTGTTTGTTTTTGAGGAGGGTGGGACCTAAAATTTAGCCCAGAATACTAACTTCCAAGTCAGCAGGGAAATTGATGCAAAAAAGATGGAATCAGTTTAAAAGGAAGCGAGGCAAGAAGTGTGCTGCTGCCAAGAGTCCAAGGGGGGCGTTCATGTACATGTTATGATGTATGCATGTTAACAGGTGCACACACCAACATGCACACATCTAAAGTGTGATGCAGAGCTGTTATATTATAGAGTCTCTGCTGGGGTCGCCTTGGCTTGTGGCCTTGAGGGATGGGTAGAATTTCAGTTATAAACAGAAGGGCTTTTTAGGCTGATTACAAAGTTGCAATAATCAAGATGCTTCTGGAAGAGATAGAGGCAAGAGGTTGGAGACTTGCGTAATTCGTCATTAGGCCAAGTAGTTCGGAACTCAAGAATGGTGGTGGGCTGAGAAGTTGAAGATGGAGCAAGAGACAGAGACAGAGACACAGCGCGAGACACCGAGAGAAGCACACACGGACAGAGACAGACAGACAGAGAGTATGTGTGTTGGGGCGAGGTTGATGCAAGACAGTGATGCATCCTGTGTTACCAGTGGGACAGAGGACAGTTCACCCTGAGTTCTGGTAGGGCTGCCTGGAAGGGTGGTGGGGCACTGAGCTAGGCTAAGAAGCTTGAAGGGAAGATGGGTCAGTGTGCTTGCCAATGTGTTGACTTTGAGATCATTGCAGCCCCAGGCAGAGGTGCGCAGAACCAAGTTAGAAACCTGAGCTTGGTACTCTGGAGGAGAGCCCAAGGCTGGTGGAATGGCTGCCAGTGTGACAATTGAGACCTCAGGGGTGGCTGAGGTGACCTAGAGGAAAAGTGGACAAGGCCTAAACCTAAGGACATATGCCCAGATGGACAAGGGGAGCACTTAGTACAGGATGGACAGCTTGCTCTGGCCTAGTGGAGGAGACAGGGTTCCCTGGGACATGCCTATGTATCGTTGTCTATTTTTTAAAAAGAAAATCCAAGTCATTGTTGGTAACAGCATTAGAGAGAGGTTCCTGGATGGTATGAACTGGTTATCCATGGGCTGTTAGGACAAGTGACTAAGAAATGGCACCAGGAAACATCTGTATTGTTACCTCTGTATCATACCCCTGTATTATACTCCCAAGCCTCAGGGATCATTGAAGAAGAGGGGCAGACAGATTCTGAGAGCCAGAGGTGGTGGATCACACACACACACACACACACACACACACACACACACACACACACACACGAAACAAAATAAAACAAAACAAAATAAAAAACCAGTATCTTCTAGCCACAGCGTGGCAGTTCCACATGGTTGGGACAACATGCATAAAGTCCACACAGGCTCAATCCAGACAAAAGCCCAGCATGTAGCGGGGAGGTGCACACAAAGTTCTACACCCCCCCCCACCCCCCCCCCCCCCCCCCCCCCCCGCTGAAGAGTTATTGACAATGGGTAGCAGATAGGAGAGGGACAGTCAATTTTCTGTCCCTGGTAGATTAACTGTGCTCAGGTGGAAGGCCACACATCCAAGAAGAATATACCCTCAGCCAAATGGACATGGTGGATTGGGAAGAAGAAGGAGGAGGTGGAGGAAAAGGAGGAGGAGGAGGAGGAAGAAGAGGAAGAGGAGGAGGAAGAAGAAATAATAAAGTTGGATGAGAAGGGAAAAGGGGTGTGGCTCTGGGAGGAGTGAATTGGGGGAGAGGGTGGTAAACACCTTGCACAGAATTTGTTAAGAGCTAATTACAAATGAAAGAAAACCAAAGACATGGTTTGGGACAACCAGGCTGGCCAGGTCAGAGGGGATTATGCGTGTGAAGTGCCAAGCCCTCCCAAGATGTTTTGGGCACGTCCCCTGCCCTTTGGGAACTCACAGGACAGATAAGGAGCTCTTTCTTACAAGTTTGTCCGCCTTGGGAAGTCAGGGACCTTCCCCCATATGCTGAGCTTTATCCTCAAGCCATGTCAAATTCAGATTGTCATAAAGCCTAGTGATTTCTCAGTCTTCTTTTTTTCCTTCTCCGCAACTGTGTCCTGCTGTTGGCCTCTAAGGACTTCTTTGCACTTCTCTCTGTTCCCACAATGCCTGTGAGGAAGCCCACCCACCCGCAGAAGAGACCCAGCCTTTACTGCCGCTTGAGCGCTGCCGCCTACATTTTAATCTTCCTTCCCATCCCTGCAGGGAGACGGTGTCTTGTGTGAAGCAAACACTCCATGGCTTTGTGGGATAACTGCCCACCAAGGAGCTCCGAGAAGAAACCCTGACATAACAAGAATAGAACATGTGCCATGCTCGTGGGATGTGAGGGCTCACAGGGAAGAGGTGGGGAGCAAAGAAAAGAAACAGATTTTAATGTCAGGCTGACAAGAGTTTATTATACACATCAGCGGTTAAAATAATTACCTTTTTAAAAAAATGATAAAAAAAAAAAAAAAAAAAAAGGCTTTCTGGGGCCCTGTTAAATACCAGCCACAGTTCTTTTACATTGGATTTGCTGGCGTCCTGACAGAGATACCTTGTTTCTCCCAAATCCCTGTGAAGGTTTTGGCAGGAAGCTTTGGAGGTACGCGAGTTTCTCTTTGCCCTTTTACGGAGTTTCTGTAGAGGCGCTTTGTGCCTTTGCTCTGATTTCTCCGTTTTGTGTGTTCACTTTTGTCTTCTCTTTCCCTCAGGGCTGTGTGGTGGGCGAAGAAAGTAGTCTGCAGGCATCATCTTTTCATTTGCTTTGAAACATTTAAGCCTTTCTGAATAAGCAGAAGACATGACAGCAGTCTGTGGGGGCGAAAGGGGCCCTGAGAGCCCGACTCTCAGCTTTGCTTCCAGCTAGAAACCTCTCCATGGGAAGCAGAGGAGGTTGCTTTCCAGACTGTTCTACACAGTGAAGTCTGGCCACCATCTGGATGATGTTCTCCCAGATTATTAGACTAATGCTCAGAATAATTGGAAGAGTATATTATTTTAACATCATATGAATATTAGAATTATAGTATTTAAAAAAACAATAATAATAAGAATAAAACATCCTGATATTAGAATTTTGGATGCATAGATGCTCCAATGGCCCTAACTTGGCAGTTGAGGACCAGGAGATGAATGCTTGGGACTCTAGAGCATGTAAGTCCAGTCACATGATTCTCTGCTCACACCATAGAGCTTGTATTCTTTTCCTGGGTATGATCCCCCCCCCCCCCGCCCTCTCTGCCCCTCCCTACACACACACACACACACACACACACACACACACACACACACACACACAACTGGTCAACCAACCATGGTGTCATTCCTCCGCAACCATCCACCATTCTTTGTTGCTGAGACAGGGTCTCTCCCTGGGACCTGGAGCTCTAAGTGTAAGCTAGGATGGCCGGACAGCAAGCTTCAAGGCTTTTCCAGCCTCTGGCTCCCCAGCACTTGGGATTTTTGGGCATGTGCTGACACTCCCCCTGCCCTCACCCCATTTCTAGGGATTGAAGTCAGGCCTTTATGCTTGCCTGGCAGCCAAACATTTTACAACTAAACTATCTTCTTTCTAGCCCCTCCCCCACTTCCTTTTTGTTTCCAACTTCCTTCCCTACCCAGGATTTATTTTGTACCTGTCAACAAGGCCTATTTTGGGTGCAAAGTGAAAGCAAATTCCTTCATGACCACACTTCCATTAATGAACGCAGTAATATTGGAGAGTATCTGTCCCTGAGATTGGATTTGTTCCAACAGCACAAGTGGATGTTGCTGAGCAAGAGGTCTCCAATAAAATGGACCGTTCTGATACACCTGGCTGCGATTACATTCCCTTTCTCCACAGCCTGGTGCTGCCCTACCTGTGCACACCTGCAGCGGTAAAGAGGAGAGCACCCCCTGCTGGCCTTACCCTGCCCTCCTGGCTGCCCCAGTCCTGTTTCCTCTTCTTGGGGCACTAAAGAGCTCTGGCCCCTCTGAGAACACTGTTCTATCTGCCTCTTGAAATGATTTTAAAAAAAAAATTTTTTTTTTTTACTTTGTATGATTCTTGGCCAAAATGTGGGTTGAAAACTATATTATTGACTTAACCAAAGCAGATAAGGACAAAAAAAAAACAAAAAATAACATAACACAAACGAAAACCAGAGTAAGAGATGCTGACTGGAACCTCTCCAACAAGAGCAAGGAGTGGTGGGCTGGAGCTCAGCTGGGACTCTACACTCCTTATGGACTGGTCTGAACCTGAGAGGTTGTCTCAAGCAATGGGTCACAACCTCCCAAGGACCATGCGTTGAGACTGTTCATAATAGTAGCAACATTCCAGTTACAAAGTAACAATGAAAGTCATTTAGTGGCTGGGGGTCACCACAGCTTGAAGGACTGCGTTTACCAGTCACTGTTCCGGCATGATGCTGAGGTCAGTTTTTAGGTGCCCATCTTCGCCTGCATGTCCTAGGAACTCACCTGCTTCCCTCTCAGGAGCTGACTAAGAGTCACCCCATCCTTGTTTTGGATCCTTTCCCGAGCTTCCTGTTTCCAGAGTGAATGTCTGGCCAGCTCCATCGACCACCCCAGTTCCTAGCCAAGTTTTTGCCGCTGAATCCGCACCCAGATGTCCCTGTAGGGAGCTGGAATTTGTCCCTTGGGACTTCTGCTGTATGCAAGTTGAGCTATTTCTCATGCAAAATGCTTGGGGCCCAGAAACGTTCCCCCCCCCACCCCACGCACTGGAGCTTGTTAGAGATTGGCATCTCTGAGAGGGCTCTACAGGGTTAAACATCCCACATTAAGAACCCCAAACCCAGAAATGTTCAGAGTTATGCTGACAGAAAAAAAAAAAAGAAAAAAGAAAAAAGAAAAAAAAGATGGGTTTCAGAGCATTTTGGATTTTCAGGACAGTTGATTCTCAACCTGCATTCTTTTTACATCAGGAGAGATTGAGAACGTTAAAGCTCACGTGCATATCCTTCCAGTCAGAGTGAACCAGAAGCAGCCATCTGATGGGGGTGTGGGGGGAGGGGCAGTTTCCATTGAGTTGCTGTGTCCCTATCATCTCCCTGTAGATGTTTTCTCTGTTTCCAGGCAGCTATGGCTGGAGCAGACATCATCTGCTTCTGTCCCCACAGATGCCCCACTGGCTGCAGCTCAGCCAGGCCATGCTCATTTTATGGGTGAGCTTCTGGGAAAGTGACTCAACTAGGAATCACAACTATAGCTTTATACCAAGTACCCAGATAAGGAGAAGGGTATATGGAAAGGCTTGGAGGAGGAAAGGGAAGGGAGAAATGTTATAATAAAATAAAATCTCAAAATAAAAACCCCACCAAAAACAAACAAACAAACAACAAAAACAAAAACAAAAAACCAACTACCCAGATTAGGTGAATTTGGTGAGATTGTTTTCTTCCTGAATCCTACCACGTTTAGAGTTTTATTTTGGCAGACTCAACAGTCTGGCTTGGTATAAAACACACAACTCCAGTTGGGTGAGTGAGCAAACAAAAAAGGGATGGGGTGTGGCATGCTTGCACCCAGAGGGGACGCTTCTCCCTGGGGCATGGAGCTGGGCTGACAGGCTTGAGTTTGCCCAACAGATCCACTAATGGTGTGGATAAACAGTGCGTCAATGGACTCCCTAGCTATGTGAGATCCAGCAGCTGCTGCAAAGAGCAGTGAGCCAGAGGTGGGGTGGTGGGAGTGGGGGGATAGGAAGAGAGGAAGTAAGAGGAGAGGACACGCAGGAGGGTGCCAGTTATGTGTGCAAGAAGCGACAGGGCTGAGATTCTGGTTGGAATCCAGATTCTCGGCTCCAAGTAGACCACATGTACATTATAGGAGCTCATTTGGACAAGTCGCCTATTTGAGAGTGCCCTGAGGGTGATCGAGCATAGGCATGGTACGGAGAGTCTGGCTCTCTTAAGGGCTTGGGTGTGTGCACAGATCTGAGGGGAGCAGGCACACCCAGAGAGGTTATAGAACACCGGCCCTCCCCTGTGTGTGGTGGGGTGGCCACCCCTTTGCAGGAATCCTCCGTGAACTTGGAGAGGCACCTCTAACAGAAGGTTCAATTCATGTATTAAGGGAGGGCAACGAGTCACGCCTTGCTGACGGATTACCTCACGCTTTATAAGCAGGCCTCCGTAGTTTCATCTATTTTTATTTGTAATAGACAGCCTACACCTCATACAAGTGGTGCGGTTTGCTGTTCCCACAACACATCTCCCCTCTCTTTAGAAGCTGTGACTCAGCCATTCAATGCCCTCCCCCCCTTCCTGCCTCCTCCCCCACCCCGACCCCCCCGCTCTGTCCTCAGGAAAGTCACCTCTGCAGGTCACAGCAGAGCCTTGCAATTATCTTTCTTGGGGGCACCAATGTACTGCCTCTTCCTTTAAAAAAATTTTTTTTGGACAGGGTCCCACTTGTATAGCCCAGGCTGGCCTGGGCTTTTGTAGGTAGCTTAGGTTGGCCTTAAGCCTTTTTGCCTCCCAAGTGCTGTGGTTACAGTTGTGTGCCACCAATGCCGCTAAACTCACACTGTTCCTGTCTCTTGCTTCCTTGCCTGTCTCTCCTTAGGGTTAAGATGCTGGCCAATGCATTTGGGACAAAACGGGCCTCTTTTTTTCTCTGTCATCCCCAGTGCCCCATCTGTTATAGTGACACTATCGGAACTCAAGAAGCATTGCCTGATAAGGAGGGCGCGAGAGAGGCAGGGATAGCAGCTAAATGCTCCTCTCTGCTGCCGCACAGGGTCTGTCTGTGAGTCTGGGGTTGGGGGTGGGGTGGTTGTCAGGATTGGCGAGTTCTCGTAGCAGGCATAGCTTGGTAGATCGTCTCTGTACACAGACCAAACTTGTTTTAGCCTAAGTGGAAACTACTTAAATCTGACTTCAAGGCAGCCATGACATATGACTTATGGTCCTGAAGGATTATTTATTTATTTATTTATTTTGAGCACATTAGGCATGTGTGTATAATGGGGTGTTGTGTGACAAAATCTTTCTTGGGGAAATACAACACACAGCCTACTCACCTCAGATAGGGAATCCACAACAGACCACAGATACCCCCCCCCCCCAAGTCGAACTTGATGAGCCAATGAGTTTCATTGGAGTTACTTAAAGAAATACGGGTGAGCAGTTACTTAAAGGAGCTGAAATGACTCAAAGATAGCTACATAACCAAGTCCAACCCCAACACAGGTGACAACTCACAAGGCTGGGAACCTGGCGCACACTACAAAGCATGCAGGCAACTCAACAGAATGGAGAGAGTCCTTTCCAAGTGACACTCTGATCCAAACCTGTTCCAGATAGCTCAGCTGGTTTGTTTTTTCAGGTAGCTACTCTGGTCTGAATCTTCTTTGTGGCTTCGTTTCACTAATCTGAGGGACCAAACTTTTAATGTTTCCTCTGGCAGGGAGGGCTGAGAGAATCTCGTCAGTTTCAGGGACTTCCTGGAGCTATTTTCAGTTGTTTACTTTCCTGCTTAAGGAGCTTCCTGCAGGAAGGGACATTTCAGTCTTTGAGGAAATTGTTGTAAACCATGGAAGGTGGCTTTAGGTGTTTCAGGTCTGACCTAGAACCCTCTGGAAACAAAGAAAGCTTCGGGCCGACTCTTGTTGCTGCTGGTTGACGTCGTGTGGGGAGGGAGAGGTAGAAGAAAAGATGGCGTCTCAGCACCTCAGAAGTACTAGTGTGGAAACCCGTCCTTGGGGTCTAGAGGAGGGAGTGAGGCAGCTCGGGGAGCTAAAGAGTCCAGGAGGTGGTAGGCAGGAGGTAGCTCTCTCTCTCTGCCTCTCCTGTGGCTGCCAGAGGTAGGGAAGGTTTAGTCTGTTGAAGTTGTTAGGCATCGAGCATAGAGTGGACACCTGCAGTAGAGTTAGAGGGATAGCTCAGTGGTTAACAGAGCATTTGCGGTTCAATTCCCAGCCCCCACCTGGCAGCTCACAGCCATCTATAACTCCAGCAGACCTCGGGCATTTGACATTCTCTTTTGGCCTCGACAGGCACCAGGCGTGTGTTCAGTATGCATACATACACGCAGGCACTTGCACATACACACTAAATAAATCTTTTTTTTTTTTTTTTAAGTGGAAACCTGCAGTTAACTAGTCAGCTGGAGGTTGGGGAGAATATGAGGCTGGACTTTTACTTTCAAACAACAGAGGATTAGCTTCTGTGTTCCTCCTGAGAGCCAGGACCTAAAGGTCAGTGCGATGTCTGTCTGATGGTGACAGGGCATCTATGTAATAATCCCTAAGCAGCCATGTGTGATGATGCTCACCTGTAATGACCCTTGACCCTTGGGAAGCTGAGGCAGGAGAATCTAACATTTGATGCTAGCTTGGGCTGCGCAGTAAAGGGCCTCCTGCAGAGCAATGAAACCAAGACAAGCAAAGAAACAGCAAACCCAAACCCCAGATCAACCAAGCGGAAGAGAATCCCTGGAGAACAGAAAATTGCAATAATGCTGACGTGAGGGTCCTGGATGGGGAGGGCCAGTGTGTGGAGATCCTCTAGGGTGGGCTGTGACCCAGGCGGGGGCATCTAGGAGAGCTTTGTCCAGGATGTTTGAGCTGAGGTCTGAAGGCGACATGGGAGTTCAGTGAAAACGAGGCAGAGGGACCAGCAGAAAGAGTGGGACACTATTCTTCCTTCACGTGACCAGTTTCTCCAGGGGCTGAGGACTATGCTGGAGATGAAGCCACAATTTGCCCTCACTATGGTCTCAAATGTCTTGATTTTTTTTAAAGTCAGGGTCTTGTGTATTGACCGGGCTGGCTTTGCACTCACTAGATTGACCAGGGTGGCCTCAAATTTCAGGTGATCCACCCACCTTAGTCTTGTTAGTGTTGGGATGAGAGGTGTGAGCCAGCATGGCCTGGTCTTATCTGGCCCCTGAATGATGGTTATTCCGCAGATGGGGGCTGTGAATTGAAGTCAGCCAGGCCCCCTCAAGTGTTATGTTGAGGTCCCAACCTCCTTGGTTTCCCCAAACAGCACTGTATTGAAAGAAGGCTCTCCACAGATATCATAAGAATGCGGTCCTTAGTGTAACCCTGAGTCCAGGAGCATCCGTGTCTTGTTCAGGACATGGAAAGTGAAGTGTAGACATAGAGGCTGACTTGGGAAGATGGCGCTGTGTGGCTTGGAGGCTGGACTGGAGCGGTGCTGCCACGAGATAGCAAAAGCGCAGGTGATCCAGAAGCAAGCAAAGGAAGAGCCTCCTTCAGAGGCCCCTGAGGGACTGTATCCCCTTGGCTTTGGGCTTTCTGCTTCTAGAACTTTCAGAGGACACATTTCTGTTGTTTTGAGCCACCTAGCTAGTGGTTCTTTGCTATGGAGGCCCTAGGATACTCAGACACTGGCAAAGAGAGAAGTGAAGGGTTGTATTGAAGACCAAATTAAGATATTTATACCCAGGACAAGGCCTGGATCGTAATGGCCACTCTATGAATAGTAACTATTGTCTCATGGGAGGAGAAAACAGGGCAGGTCCTGTTTTTTTTCTGTAGCATTGGGTTTGTTTTTGTGTTTATTTTTGGAATACCTGGAAATACTCAAAGGTTACGTTGGGTACACACACACACACACATACACACACACACACACACACACAGTTGACAGTGGTAGCTGGAGCCATCCCAGAGAATTCCTTAGTAAACTGTACTTGAAACAATGTTGTGGAAGGCTGCAGCGTCATCAGAAGTGAGAGATTTAGAAAGCAGGGGTGGAGTGTGGAGATGTGGAGATGGTTCAGCAGGTGAGGGTGCTGTCTGTGCAAGCATGGCCCTGGGTACCCGTGACCACAGAGCTAGGGCCACAGACAGGGGGTCTGTAGGACTTATCGGTTTCCAGCCTTGCTCCAAGTTCAGTGAGGGATCCTGTCCTAAGGGAATAGGGTGGAGAGCCATAGTTGATGCCATCCAGTGTCTTCCTCTGGTCTCTGCATACGGGCATACACCACACACACACACACACACACATACACACACACACACACCACCTACACACCACACACACTCTCTTATACACACACACCAAACACATACACTTACACACATACACACCACACATACACCACACACATATACTTACACACACATACACAACACACACTTACATACCACATACATACGCTTAAATGCACACACAAACACACCACACCACACACACACACACACACACACACACACACCATTAAGAAATGCAGATACATCATAAAGACCTGAAGATACACCAACTAGTAGGCGACTGTCCCAGATCTACTTCAGGAGCAGTTTTGATGCCTGAGTGGTTAGTTTAGACCCTAGAGGGGCATTTGAGAAGAGGCAATGCAGGAGAAAAGGCAAATGTTATTCGCTTCTCAGTGCCCCCAGGCACAGATGCAGATGAAAGAAGATTTTGCTAATGGTCCACTAAAATGCTAGCCTGGTAAGGGCTCACCTTTCACCTGAATACTCAGAGCCATCAGCGAGTCGAACCTGTTTCCTTTCTTCTTCTCTCAGTCTAAGTTTTGGACTCAGCATCACCAGGCAAATGTAGAGATGAAGGATACAGTTGGAATGGGTATCACCTTTTGAGGATATTGGGATGTTCAAGCCGGCTGAGGCACGTGGATATGTGCCAGCCACTGAGGAATGGACGTAGGATTGTGAGGACTAGCCTGGTTTCAGGAGCTAGCTAGCCTTGTGTACTAGTCTGGCTCTTGGGTATGGCCACTTGTCTTTCTCTCAGTGCCAGGTTTTCATCTGTACAATAGGGCGACAAGCAGTCCTTCTATTCATGACTGGATGAGACAGTATCTGTAACCTGAGCAGGTGGCTATATGGTCCCCAGGAGGAGGTTAACAGAGAAGAGCAGTGCTCGTGGGTGTGTCTGTCCTGAGCTGAGGCATCACACTTGCTGAAGGCTGCCTTCTGAGGTTAATTAAAATATCTGGCTTTGCACCTGCTTCCACACCTGCTTGCATACAGATTTGTTTAATAGCGATGGGACAAGATTTAGCTGTGTTGGTATCCAAATCACAATTATTTCTCTTGGAAAATTTCTTTTCTTTTTAACATTAAAAACTCCGGGGCGCAGCAGTGTCTCGTGTAAATCAAAGATGAGCTTCTGTTGTTGAAAGGAGGGTGGCGACCACCTGTCGCTGTCCCTCGCCCCTTTCCCTCAGATGGTGTCCCGGAAGGAGCCATTTGAATACTTTATGTTTGGTGCAGAAAGACCAAACACTGCTGGAAACTGACTTCTGAGGGAAGGGGACTGTTGTTCTTTCTATAGGAATTCTGAGCCCTACGGCTCCTCAAGTCACAGTTCTACGAGGAACTGTATAAAGTAGAACTTCTGGGCCTGAAGTCCTATGTTTTTGTTTATTTGTTTCTGATGATGATTAGTCTATCTCATTAACCTGATTTGGGGGCAGAGTGATTTCTGTTGCATTGGAGTCTCCAACCCATAATAAAAACAGTGGCTGAGAAGCTTCCGGAAGGGAGGGGCTTTGCATGGAACCTCAGAAAATCTCCCCTGGGACTGACAGCTTCTTCCTTAGACTTTTTTTTTTTTTTTGTCTACATAGAAGTCTTCACTTTTTATGAAAATCCTTTCCTGGAACATTTGTTTTGTGTCTTACTTTAAAACAATAATTGGGCTTCTGTTACATTCCTTTGGAAACTATCTGAGCTATGCAGATTGTTCATTCCCCACCAACAAAAATTCATGTTTTTTTATCCATATGCTCACAGAAGGTAAAAAACAAAACAACTCATTGTCTATTATTGATATTAAAATGACAAATATTTCCTCAACTATCAAATAGAGAGTAATACAGATTTAAACTTCACTTGGAGTAGGGAAGATTATTTTGGAGAACATTTTTAAAAAAAGATTTATTTATTTACCATATATACACGGTGTTTTGACTGCATGTACACCAGAAGAGGGCACCAGATCTTATTACAGATGGTTGTGAGCCACCATGTAGTTGCTGGGAATTGAACTCAGGACCTTTGGAAGAGAGCAGGCAGTGCTCTTAACCTCTGAACCATCCCTCCAGCCCCGGGAGAACATTCTTATAACATCTATCCATCCACCCATCTCTTCATCTATCTATTCATCTGTCTGCCCATCCATCCATCCATCCATCTATCCATTTATCCATCCGTCCATCATTTTCTTAGTGCAAAGTCTTGAGACATGTGTGCAGGACATACCCACACAGAGGATCAGGGAAATCCTGGCAGGGAACCTCAAATAGTGTGTGGAAGCTTTGGCATTCTTACTTCTTCTCCATCATTGTTTTTTCCTAGTTCCCCCCACCCCCACTGTGCATGTACATTGTAGGTTATCTGATTTTCTTATTTTTCATTTCTTCCCCTTTCTTTTCTCTCCCTTCCTTTCCTTTTTCTTGAGACAGAATCACATGTAACCCAGCCTAGCTTCCTAGCTTTGAGTTTTTCTGTATAGTCAAAGGTGGCCTTGAACTCCTGAACTTCCTATCTCCACCATCATCACTCATCACTAATCTTCAGTAACTCTGCAACCCTCCCTCGGCAGTGACTGCAGTTGGAGAAGGATGAGTAAGACCGGTTTTGCTTTTTATCATCCACTCTGGTTAAGTTGTAGTTCAGAGCTCACACGCTAAGGTGGCATTTCTATATGAGAGGTGACATGGCAGTTTGGGGATCTCACATAGCCTAGTGTTAAGGCGGGGTGGTATGAGCTGTATCAGCAGATCCACTTGACTCCTAGTTGTAACTCTGCTAGCCACTGCCTGGATCTCTCCTCTCCTGTCTGAAAAGTGAATGTGATGTATCAGTAGAGTTTTCATAAGGGAGAAATGCTTGGTATGGTGTATGGTGCTGGCGGGAGGATGCCCTTTAAATATCAGTCTCTCTCTTCCCCTCTGCTTCTCAAGGTACCAGGCAGTAGGCTTCACCTGAATGCTATGCCTAGAACAGTTGAGTGTATGCTGTGGATTGGATATATGCCCCTCTGTATAAGAAGATTCCAATATGGCTGTGCAAGAGGCAGTGGAGCCCTGAGGAGGGCATACATAGTGGGCAGTGTTAGGTCATCGGGGGTGTTGTCCTTTCAAGGGATTATAATGCTGAGACCTTGGAGTCAGTTCTTCTGAAGGTGGGAACTTAGGAAAACAGGGTCATCCCATGTACTTGGCCCTTTTGATATATGGCCATTTCCCTTTGTGCTTTTCCGCTGTGTTCTAGTGTCACCAGGTACTCTCACTAGACGCTGAAGAAACGAGGCCACCGAGCTCCTAAAACCCTGAGCTTTATAAAATACCCATCCTCATATATTTTGTTTGGTGACAAATGAACTGTTACAGTTTCGTATTTTAAGACTCAGCTCAATTCTTGTGCTTATTAAAGAGCTATCAGATTTGGCTTAGGCGTACTAAAGATCTGGACAGTGGTTTTGACCTTGCCAGTGGACTTACAGCGCTACCTTATGTAACTGTCATAATTCTCAGACTTTCCTTTGCTCCTAATTTACCATCTGTCACACTGAAGCCTAGTTGGTCACTTCTTTTCCTCCAGACAGCTGTTGAGGCTTCGATGAGATAAGAGGAATGAAGTATTTTGAGATATCTTAAAATTGCCAGAGACTTACTATTATCCCTATTTGGAAGTGTCGAACATTACATTTCAGTTTCTTGCTCATACAACATGTGTGATACATCCGTGCCCCTGGATCTGTGGAACTTGGCTCCAGGGGACAGTAGGGGCCCGAGTGATCATTGTATTCTCAGGGACACAGTTTTGTGTCGAGAGAAGAAATAACCCTTATTTTACCTGCTTAAGACGCTGCTTGCAGAAGAATCTGGCTGAGACTTTCCAAAATAAATTTACCTTTGGGCTCAGTCCAGGAGTGGAAAATTTTAGCTGAAAATGATAGTTTGTCAGAAAAGACAGGAGTGACTGGGTATGGCTTTATGTGCCCATCAGAAGAGGCTGGGTGCAACCCCGCTGGACCACCCCAGCCCTTTTTGTTCATAGGCAAAAGCCCAGTGGGTGGGAGGCATGAAAAATCTTGAGGTTTGGCTGTTTTATTCCCACTGTCAGATAAACCTCAAGGCTTTGGCTTGTGGAGTGATGGGTGGGCTTGCTCTAGTTTTGTGGTTTGATGGCATTTGGCTATGTAATTATTTCCCTCAGCCAAACATCCCTGAACCCCCTGACATGACCCTGCTATAGGTAGCTTTCCCAGGCGTAATTCCTATAATCCACAGAGTGTCAAGAAGGTGCCTATTTTCAGATCAAAAGCTGTTGACCTGATTAAGCCTTCTGTCTTGCTTTGGAGCTCAGGAGAACGAAGTTTGTCTAGCGCAGGGGCTGCCAGGACCCGGGGCTTTTTGAAGATGGTTCTGAGCCTGGGTGCTGAGCAGGGCTTTTATACCAGCTGACAGATGCTCCAGGTTAGATGTCCAAGCCTGGCTCTCTGTCCCCATTCACTCTGTTCCAGAGGTCACTGTGGCAGATGAAAGGATCTTTGGTCTTCGAAGTTGGTCCTTCAACTTGATGGGGCTTGAGTCCCATTAAGCATTTCACCTGCAGAAACATGAAAGCTCAGGGCTTAGGTGGGATGGGGAGCTGTGGAAGTTGGAGTGGGAAGGCCACAGCCTGGCTGGGAGAGAGCAAGTCTCAGCTGCTACTGTAGCTGGAAAGAAAAAGTGTTACATGGGATTCTTTTAGACCAGTGGTCCTCAACCCTTTGTGTGTGTGTGTGGGTTAAATGACCGTTTTATAGGGGTTGCAGATCAGATATCCTGGATATTAGATTTTTACATTATGATTCATAACAGTATTCACAACAGCTATGAAGTAGCAATGAAATAATTTTATGGTTAACGGTCACCACAACACAAGGGACTGTATTAAAGGGTCGCAGCATCAGGAAGGTTGAGATCCACTGCTTTAGACTCTCCACGGAAAACCTCCTCCCCTCCAACAGAGGAAATAAATAAACGTACACTGATGGCGATGAGAAAAGGAGGCTCCGAGAGTGCCTGCTTCTCTTCAGCCGGTGGGACCTCCTCCTCCACCCACATTTCTAGTCTCACTCTGCAGCTCTGCTCACTGTCACTCAAGTTCAGGGGTCTTCTATGGGGTGTGCCAAATGGCCTTGATTGACAGAGGCCTGAATTCCTGGGTTCTGCCCTTGCAGGGGCGAGACAGATCCAGAATGTTCTTTAGATCCCTTGGTTCTGCTTTTCATCAGTTCAAAGTGTGTACCTGTCACAGCCTCCCTTGCCTCATCCCAGCAGCACCCTTCCCCTAGGTGATGGTGGCTACAAGACCCAGTGGCCCACAACAAATTAGATGCTACCAGAAGGAAAGTGAGAAACTGTGTTCCATATGGAAGGACATTAGAGAACACTGTAGAATTTGATCAGTGGCAAGGCCTTGCTCTCGTTGAAGGCCTGTCTTTTGGTTACCAGTGAGGAAGAGCTTAGGGCAGAGGGCGGTTGGTTCAGGATTTGAACTGGGTAAATGACAATGCGCGCCAACCTGGTGTACTTTCCCAGGAGGAAGGGAAATGGGGTCCATTTCCTACTTACACTTGGGAACTAGAACTCCTTCCTAGGGACTGGGGAGCTAGCCAGCACAATTCTGAGACCGCGTAGCCGGATTCCTTGCTGTCCAGCGCCCTCCGCGTCCATGTCTGTGAGTGTTACTCTGGCTCTTGATGAGGGCCATGGAAGTCCCTGTGGGTCACAGCTCGTGTTTTTATAAGGGCCACAGTGCCCGTGAACATGTGTGTCCCAACGCTGGCCAGGACTGTGTCCCAGTGTCCACTTGTTGGGAATGATTGCGAAGGATCATTGCTGCACAGAAAGGAAGGGTCATTTTGGTCCACAGTTGCAGAGGCTTGAGTCCATGACCACTTAGCCCTGGTGCTCTGGGTTAGGACATCTTTGCTGGAGTACAAGGCAGGAAAATCTGTTCGTTTAATGTCTGCTAAGAAAAAAAAGAAAGAAAGAAAAAGAAAAAAAAGAGAGACCAGGGTCCCCCAGTCAGCCTCAGGAGCCAGCCCTCAGTGACCTGGCCTGTCCTGGATCTTAAAGGCCCCATCAGTTCCCAGCAGAATCTCTCACAGGCTTTGGGAGGGCAGTGAAGACTCAGGCTACAGAGCTGTCTCCGGAATATGGAGGCTGCTGTGTCCTCCTCCCATCCAGACTGGGTCCCAGCTTGGCTTTATGTTACTGAGAATGTAATTGTTAGCACACATCTGAATTCACTGGAGAGGCAGGCAGGGTGGATAGGTAGTAACACCTTATAGACGTGTACAGAGCATTATGCTTTCCAGAAACAATGTAAACATCGATATCTCATTCTAACTTCAGAACAGCCTTTATTATCTCCATTTGATAGGGGTGTGTGTGTGTGTGTGTGTGTGTGTGTGTATGTGTGTGTTTGTGTGTGTGTGTGTTTGTGTGTATGTGTGTGTGCATATGTGTGTTTGTGTGTGCATGTGTTTGTGTATGTGTGTGTTTGTGTGTATGTATGTGTGTGTGTTTATATGTGTGTTTGTGTGTGCATGTGTTTGTGTATGTGTGTGTGCATGTGTGTGTTTGTGTGTATGTGTGTGTGTGTATGTGTGTGTGTGAGATACCAAGTTCTTGGCCTTGTTCTTTCCTCGCTGCTGGACTCTCCTTGGGGAGGCTGTCTGTTCCCAGATGTCAGAGGTGTTCCCTCCACCCACAGCCCTAGCCTCTTCTTAGCCTGTGTTTTGTGGGAGCTTTGTGTGTGGGGGGGTGAGGCTGGACATTGTTTCTGTGTCTTCTCCCATCCGTGGGCCGCAGTTCGTGACAAGTATGAAAGATAATGAGAACAGCTCCTGCTTGCTTCCCACACAGGCGAGCCAAGAGTCGGCCTGCGATGGGAGAGCCAGTGGGGACTGGGAGGTGGCTCTGACTCTTACGTTCTCCTTGGTTCCTGGTTGCCAAGCCGGGAGCAGACTTAGAATCCCAGGCCTGATCCTCCAGTGAGCTTGGCTCCAGTATCCTGTAGCAGTGGTCAGGCCTAGTGGCTTGCTGCTTGCTTTTGAGTGAGTCCTTCCTCCAGCTCAGCGAACACACAGCGGACCTCGTTTGTGGCAAGCTGTGTGTAAGGGATGGCAACCATGCTGCAGGGCACTGTGTCTAGTACACAGTGTGCTCCACAGGGCATCCTTGCTGCCCTCCCTGCGTACCAGATACTGGACATGAAGGGCTGTCAGACCCCCTTTGATAGTGTCCTGAGCAGAGCTAGTTGCTGGCCTATGTGGACCTCCAGTCTGGGACCAGCAGATGCTACAGAGCAAAGTCACTGGGTTTGGCAGCAAAGGCAGGTAGGAATCCACTGAAGTCTATCTACACCTTCCCTCTCTCCGCTTTCCCTCTCATCCGGCCCCCCAGCCCAGGTCGTCCTCAGACTTGTCACCCTTCTCTTCCTTAGACCCCTTAGTACTGGCGTTATAGGCATGTGACTTGGCTTAGACGTACCTCACCGTGTTTTATGCCCAATGTATGACCACATGGCCAGCTTTGGGCTAGTGGAATGAAGATGAAAGGGGCCCCTTAGCCAGTCCACAGAACCATCCTGGGCAAGCATCCCCCCGCCCCTTCTCTATCGAAGTGGGTGTGGCCATGGGGTGGAGGAGGCAAACTCACAGCTGGGATGAGTCTGGGTCTGCAGGCCTCTGAGCCTCTCCTGTGATGGGAGGAGCACATTCTGTTACCTTAGCACAACAGTCTCAGGAACAGGGAGGCTTACTTGAGCTTGGAATATGCAGTCAGGGTGTGGTACGGGGACCTTCTAGAGCTGGGTCATCTATCTAGCTCGGCGTCCTTTCCTGGAGCCCCTTCTGGGTGTGAAGAGTGTAAAGGATGAGGCGAGGGCTCCGGCCCCCCCACTTCTGAAAGAAGAAATTGTGCTGAGGCCTGGAGGTTCTGCCAGGGCTGGGTGGCTACGGACTAGTCCCAGCACACTCGCTTGTCCCTGCCAGGTCAGGGTAGCAGCTGTCCTAACGGGGCTGACTATCATACATTGGGCTCTTGGCCTCCTACGGTTAAACCCAGAAAGCTGATGTGTTGGACCAGGCCTGAGTTCTGGCGATCTTGGCTCTCACTGCATTAGCCATGCCCACCAGCTGTTGATCTTGGACAAGGCCACTCTCCGGCCCTCAGCGTGGTTCCTTTCCTTTGCTGGGTGTGGACTGGGTAATCTTTGGATCCTTGTGAATGTGAGTTTTGAGAGCATTGATACAGACCAGCACGCTATGTACACCCTGACAATTTCTCTAGTTCCTGGGCCACCCCAATTCACCCCAGCTCCTAGCTGGAGCTCTTCTTGAGGACATCGGCTGTACCCTGTGGCTGATGAGCTCTTCCAACCTCCGTCCTCTGAGACCCCAAGTCAGTGACTTTCAAACATAAACTGTCTTATGGAAATAGTGTCTTGGAAGTAGGGCAGTGCATCTGTTGGTAAAGGACTCGCTGAACAAGCATGAGGATCTGGATTCAACCCCAACACACGTGTCAAGCCGGGCACATGCCTGAAACTGCAGCCCTGACCCCAACACCCGTGTAAAGCCGGGCACATAACTGTAATCACAGCCCTGAAGAGGAAGAGGAAGATTTCTGAACATGGCTAAATTGGTGAGCTCCAGGATCAGGGAGAGACCCTGTCTCAAAAAGTAAGGTGAGAGCTGGAGAGATGGCTCAGTGGTTTAGAGCACTTGTTGTGCCTTCAGAAGACCTGGGTTTGATCCCCAGCACCCTTGGAGAGGCTCACAACCACCCACAATTCCAGTTCCTGGGGATCTGATACCTTCTTTCACTTGCATGGGCACCAGGCATGTGGTAAATGTGCAAAACATTCATGCACACGAAATAAAATGAATAAATCTAACAAATAAAGTAAGATGGAGAGTGATTGGTGAAGATATACAATGCCAGCCTCTGATGTCCACATGCAATTTCATGCCTGCCCATGTATGCACACATACACGTACACATGAACACACACACACACACAGGTATATTTATACACCCCATAAAATAATAAGCATCTCACATGAGCACACATATAAGCACACATGTATTTGAGTATGTTTACACACACACAAATTAATAAATATCTCATAAGCAATTTCTGGCTTTACTAACTGGAATATTTTGGCTTTCACCAGTGAGATGAAATGGCACAGTTGCCCAGTGAGCCCATGTATATTATTTAATAAACACATTCAGGGCCCTGCCTAAGTCCTGGACATCCTATCTGTATATTGCCCCCCCCCCCCCACTCTCTATATCAACTTGATGATGTAGCTCATAAGAAAACAGCCCAAAGAGATGGCAGAACACACCCTAAATCTTCCAGCCACAAGGCCAACCTGGGATTTGAACCCAGGAAGCCTGGCTTCTGAGTCCATGCCTTGGGCCACAGGGATGCAAAGCCTCTCCTCTGCTCCCTTCAAGGCCTCTGCATCCCAAACACCTAGCGCTTTGTTCCGTGCGTTGTTCTTGCTTCAGAATCCCAGCTGTGGATGGTCTGTGCCAGCTGAGCTCTGGTCATTCTTTGAAAAAGCTGTTTCCCAGGTTTTCCTCCGTGAGTAGCCCGCCCGTAGATTAATGATCCCGCTGCCAGGCTCTGTGCCAACACTCCTAGGCCCAAGAAGTGCAGCAGAAGGCTCTGGACAGGGTGGCTCCGGCATGGCTCAGAGTCTGCCCAAGCCCACAGAACTGCTGTCCAGAAGATTTACAGCTGAGCTATCTGACACTTCACTCTTGCCAGGACCTATGGGACTGTCAGGGCTTGGCTGAGAGGGCCCTGCTGCGCAGATCCTCCCTTCCTGTTCCAAGGCCTGCAGAACCTCACCTGCCAGGGAGCACAGAGCAGGGACTCGTCTGGGGCTGGGAGAACTGTTGCTTTCTTTCTGGTTCACATCTTCCAAGCCTGGCTAGCAAGAGCATCCTGCCTCATATCCCCCTTTGCCAAGCCTTACCCATGTTCCCCGGTCCTCCTCACGGTTTCCAGGAATTAAAAAGAGTGGGGAAGGCAGGAAGAAGCACAAATTCTACAGCCACATGGGCCAATTAGCTGTTCACCCACTTATTAGCTATACAGCTTTGGGCAAGATACCCATCCGCTCTGTCTGCTTCCTCATCTATAAAACAGATCTAAAAAAAAAAAAAAATGAAGAGTATCTGCCTCGAGGAAATGCTGTGACGATCAAAGTCACAAACAGCTGGAAGGAAGTTTCCACAGTGCAGGGCACAATGCAAGCAAGGGGCATGGACTTAGTCCAAGAACAGGGACTCCAGCCAGATCCCTGACTGCCAAGCACAGCTCTGTGCCTTACTCCTGTGTGACCTGGAATAAGTTTCTTAACTTCTCTGTGTCTCAGTCTCCTTCTATGTAAAGTAAATACACTCCAACTCCTTAAATTATAGGCCCACTGTGAGATTTAAATGAGTCAGTATTTGTGAAGCCCTTGGAACAGTGGGGCCTAAGTACTTGTTTAAAAAAAAAAATCTGTGAGTGATTAATGCATATTGTCTCTCATTTCAGCCATCATCCCATCATTAATAACTTTATAATAGCTGCAGCACAAACATGGTTATTTCACTGCGTAGATGAAAAACTAAAGAATGGGAAAAATTTCCAGTTTAACTCAAGATTACATGTCTGGATAATAGCATATTCATACTAGCCTCTGTGTCCTTCCCGGGTAGTGCTGTCTGTATTTCCTGATGCCTGAATAATATTAGGAATTGCTTGCGGGGGTTGTTGTTTTTTTTTTGCATGCATGTATGTATGCATGTATGTATGTATGTATGTGTGTGTATGTGTTGTAGGCCAAAGATCAGTATTGGGTGTTCGCCTTCCTCACTGTCTTAGTTATCTTTCCAATGCTGTGACTACACACTGTGACCAAGGCAGCGTATACAAGAAGCATTTAGTTTGGGCGTTCACACTTCCAGAGGGTTAAAGTCCATGACCATCATGGTAGGAGAGAAGGCATGGAAGTGTGGTGGCAAGCAGCCAGGCAAACCCGGTGCTTGATCAGTAGCTGAGAGCTCGCATTTGACCTATAAGCATGAGGCAGCGGGAGCTAACTGGCTTGAGCTTTTGAAACCTCAAAGCCCATCCCCGGTGACACCCCTCTTTCAACAAGGTCACACCTCCTAATCCTTCCCAAACAGTCCCATCAAACGGGGACCAAGCTTTCAAGTACATGAACCTATGCAGGCCGTTCTCCTTCAAACCACCACAGGCTCTCCCTAAAAATTTGAGCCGGGGTCTCTCACTCAATTTGATCTTCACATATTAGCTAGACCAGCTGGAAAGCCAGCCATTAGGGCCTTCTGCCTCCACTTCCCCGGTGCCAGGGTTACAGAGATGCACTGTCGTGCTTGGATTTTCACGTGGGTGCTAGGGATCTGCATGACGGTCTTCACACAAAACCACTTTACCAACTGAGCCATCTCCCTACACAAGACCCGCTATTAAAGATTCTCCCCCTTACACCCGCCCCCCCAGTGGAGGCCTATCTTATGGGTGGGTCTCAGGAAAGGCTCTCCTCCTTAGCTGGATCTGTGCAGCTGGTAACCCAGTGTCCTGGTCGTTCCTGCCACTTTGCACGTCTATGACCTGTCCCACCTCCAGGGACTGGACATGTTGCTTCTCTGCTTGGAAGTGCTTTGTGCTTCTACGCTGTCTACCTCAGAGCCAGCTTGGCTCTTGCACAGAGCTGGGCTGTCCTCTTTCTGCTACCATCTGCTTGGCTCTATATTATGGTAGGGTCCTCGTTTTTTTTTTTGGGAGGTCTTCAACGTCTTCAGGGCGTGTCTCTTTGTTTGACGGGCAGAGGTCCTGCATCATTTATCTTTGTGTCTTCCTTCTGGAGCCTGGAAGATCACTCGGCACGTGGTAGATGCTCCAAGACTTTGGATGGATGGAGAGTCATGTTAATGACGTCACCATCACCTTGCCTGCCAGGCCTGTCATGGTTTCAAAGCCCTCCCACTTTTGATATGCATCCTGGGCCTGGCTTAGATGCTGGCTTATAGAATATTCTCTCATACACAGTCCTATCTCCCCATGCCTGACTTTCCCCGCTTGTAGGTGATCTGAAGTTACCCTCTTCACCAGTTGTCTTGCGAATGATCTTGACATGAACATTGATGCAAGAATGTGTTTGGGGGATGGAGAGATGGCTCAGTGGTTAAGAGCACTGACTGCTTTTCCAGAGGACCTGGGGTTCAATTCCCAGCACCCACTTGGCTTCTTACAACTGTCTGTAACTTCGAGGTTTGAAACTCTCACACAGACATACATGCAGGCAAAACACAAATGCACCTAGAATAAAAATAAAAACCAACAAGTAATTTTAAAAGAAAGAATGTGTCTGGAATGGCCCTTCAGACATGCAAAGACATGCAAGGTCTTTGCACACCTTGTCCTTAGATTCATCAGGCCCATCACCTTGATAGGTGGGGGTAACCTGAATAAGGAGAGCAGGAGTCCGAGGGAGGCAAAGAGTATACATTTCCTGTGCCCGGCATAGCTGCCCAGTGCCTGGTGCTAACGGGCGTCTGTAAAGATGCCCGTGTCTTGTTAACTGCAGGGCTCTGTGGTTTCCTGTGGTTTCCTCTTGTGTTCCTGACTGGGCTCTGGCCTCACAGAGAGCCAGCCAGTGTGAACAGGTGATCCCGCTGTAGGAAACTGCGGGGCCGAGAGCAGACCCATGCCACAGCACAGGCTTGCTACTGAAGCCGCAAATGGCCTTGCACTCTTTAGACAGGAACTCATGAATATTTATCGGCGAAAAGATGAAAACTTCCATAAGCAAGAGCTTGGCTTGGCGGCCTCGGGGGGGGGGGGGAGGCACGGGGAAGGCAGACAAGCCTAAAGCTTTGGTGCTGGAGTCACCCGATGACAAATGAGAAGACGTGAACCTGGGAGCCGTGGGGGTTGCCGGATGCCATTCACCAGCACCTGGTTCAGAAGCGGGTCTGTGGGCTTAACAGAGGAATCCTTGTTTACCCAAGAGGACGTTAATTCTGCACAGCTTTGTTCGTAAACTTGCATCTTGTAAAAAGTAAAATGTCTCTTTTCTTGCTGTCCTTCCCCTCCCAGATAGAGAGAAGAGAGGGGGAGGTGACCTAGAGCTGTATTCTTCTTATGTTGCCAAGGAAGAAGTAGAGGAAATACACTTACGGCCATAATTATTTCATGAACAAATGGGACATTTACTTCAATAATTGAAGATTCCTTCATCGAGAGCCAATGTTGCCAAATGCTATGCTAAGTGGCGCTGGATAATGTAAGTGGGGCAGACATGGTCCCTGCGCAGGTGTAGAGAGCTCTGAAGGGAAACCAGAGGCTGTGACTTCATGCAGCTTGGCTGAGGAGGAGCCCTGGGAAGGCCCAGTGATCTGAGGAAGGAGGAGTTGGAGATAGATAGTGTTTAAGCAGAAAGCCCTACGTGTGCCAGGGTCCTGAGGTGGGAAGTAGCCTACACCTTCAGTTTTATGGAAACTTGCACTAATGTTTTTACCTTTTAGCTTCTTGTCTGTCCTCATCTCTTCCTCCCCTGCTTTGCTGTGCCAGTAAAAGGCTTTCTTGGCTCCAGAAGCGCTGGCCTGTATGTTGGAAGCACATGAATTGTGTGCGGGTACAAGATTCCAGCTTGCTCTCAATGAATACCTTCTAGGCCGAGGGACTGTCAGGCCCGTCTTAGAATCTTGCTGGCGTTCTTGGGATCTGATTTCTGTGTCCTGTTAGCACCAAGGTGTGCCTGAGGCACTAGCCGCTGACCTCAGAGTGCCAGGTGGTTCATGGGTCGATAAGAGAGTGCGTGCATCACTGGCAGTTGTGGGCATTTGCATAGGCAGCACTGGCCTCTCAGCTCTCTGTTTCTGGCTTCCCAGCCCCTGCAGCTCACCTCTTTCTGGCCTTCGCTTCTTTCCCAAAGCAATCTGGAACTTGTTCCTGATACAAAATAAGGCTGGACCACACAGGACTTTGCCACAAGTGACAACTCAAAGTGCAAGCTGAACAAATAGCTCACGCACACACTTAGAAATATACTATCTCATCATCATTGTCATCATCGTTGCCGCCGCTGTTGTTGTTATTATTATCTTCTGTAGTGCTGGGGCTGGGACCCAGAGACTCACAGTGCTCTGTAGGCTTTCTTGCCCGATGCTCAAATGTAGACTTGAGTGTCATTTGCTCTGGGTCTTGTCATTTGTGCTAGATTTAAACTCTTGTTGGGAGAACATTTCTTTTTTCCCTTCCCTCCTGATGCCTTGACACCGCTGGTAGGTGCTGATGGGCCTGAGTCATATCACTCACTGACTTCTGGAGTCCCTGGGACTCAGGCTTTGACGACATGCTGTTTTCTCTCTGGTGACTCGGCTTCTCCTTCTTGGATGAAACCCCTCCAGGCTCCCTTTCATGTGTGATTGCTCTTCATTGTCTTCTGAAAAGCTCCTGCTCGCCCCGCCCTCCCCCAAAACTTGGCTTCTGTTCTAGGATTTTTCTACAAGTAGTTTCCATAGAAACAGCCTAGTATATTCTCAAGAATTGAATCTTGTCATAAATAAAACCTGAATGACTAGGGGATGGAGAGGAGGTGAGCCAGGGAAGAGAGGCCTGTGTGTGGAGGATGTTAGGAGCATTTGGACTTACCTCAGGCCTTGCTGCTCTGAGGTAAACATGTTGCCATCTTATAGAGTCTTGGGTTGTAAATCACCTTAGCAGAGTCACTTGGGTTTTCCGTGTGTGTGTGTGTGTGTGTGTGTGTGTGTGTGTGTGTGTGTGTGTAGGCCAGAGGACAATCTTGGGTGCCTTTCCTCAGGAGCTGTCTGTCTTGTTTCTTGAGATAAAGTCTCACTAGGACCTGGGTCTCACTGTTTAGGACAGTTTGGTTGACCAGCAGGCCCAGGGACCTTCCTAGGCCTGCTTCCCTGGCACCGGTGTTAAGCATGCCCACCGCAGCACCTGGCTTTGTAAAAATATGGGTTCTGCAAATTGAACTCAAGTTCTTGTGCAAACACTATAAGCTCTTTGTGAATCGAGCAGTCTCTCCCCCCCCTCCTTCCCCTTTCTGGGCCTTCTGGACTCCATAGCTGGACCACTCTCTGTGCCACAGTGCCTCACTTCCTGTGCTAAGGCCTGGTTCCTGAAGAATGATGCTTTTTGCTTCCCACTGTGGCTCATGTCACCTTTCATCTCCTACCTCTGCCTCCTGACCGTTAACGCCAGCTCTTTTTGCATCTTGCAGTGTCTCCTAACTATATTGACTGTCTTCTTGGCTGATCGTTTGTTGTGTCTTTTTTCCATGTTTGGGGGCAGGGTGGCACTCCTGTCCTCTGGGAAGGTTACCAGCTATAGAGAACCAAAGTCTGTAAGGCCTGTCGCTACTGCACCCCTTCGCCTCACTTTCACTCACCCATGTTGCTTCTTATCCCAAAGAACCCTAGGAATTTTCTACTAGCTGGACACTCAGAGGTCTGGGTTCTTTTTTTTTTTTTTTTTTTTTTTTTTTAATTTTTGTTCTCAGTGCTGGGCCAAAGCTCCAAGCTGAACCTATGTCTTAAGCCACTGTGCCAGTTTTGAATTTCTGAAGTGACTCTAAAAGCCTTTAATTCTTTCCCAGCCTCAGCTAACAGCAGCCAGCAACAGTAGAATCTTTGGCAAGGGCTGTCTGTCCCTTCCAAAGGTCAAGGCTGGTGTCATGGGGACAACCCTGCTCTAATGAACCTGTCCAGAGCGATTGGGTATAAAGGACATAAATCCTACTGTGTTTGTCTCGGGACAGGATGGCCCAGCATCATGTGACTTCTGGGAAGGAGGAGAAGTCTAATACTGTCCCTCTTAGCTTCTTTCTACGTGTCCAGGTCTGTATGTGGTCTCACATTGAGTGGTGGGAAGAGCTGGCCCTGAGAGTAAAGGAGCAACACTTAGACAGCAGCGCTTTATGCTTTTCCTCTCAATCATAGGTCAGCTGTTAATCTCTGTTTCATCAGTCTTCTCCTTCTCCTCACCCACAAGTGGGCCGGTGTGCCTGAACACAGGCACACTGGCATTTTGGAATGTTTTGTTTGCATCAGGTAAGTGGCCATTGAGTTCTTCCTAAAACACAGTTCCCGACTTAGTGCACATCTGTGGAGCCCATGCAACCTTACACATCCCTTATGTCCCCAAGGCGTGTGTCTTCAATGGGGACGATGACATCAGTTATGGAGAGGGCTGTGTGAGACAATCACACTGTGGCTTCTACTTCTGTGCTTGGGAACTCCCATGTCAAGAGGGCAGCTAGGATTCCCACTTCCCACTGGCCTGGCCACTTCCTCAAGTTCATCATCACTCATATAAACAAACGAGAACCAAGCAGCAGGAATGGCATTATGCACTTGTTAATTATGGGTAGAGGCTGGGCAGAGGATGCCCGGTCCAGAATATCAGGCCACATTCATTCACTGGGTATACATTTATGCCCCAGAATCAGGGGCCATCTCTTGATTCCAAGAAAGGCATAGATATAGGTGTATCTCCTCCACCTAGCCCAAGAAGCCAATGAGTGCTTTCTCAGAAGTCCTTAAAGGCAATGTTCATTGTCTTTGTCGATCTCCCAAGATTGTCAGCCGTGTAGACCAGTGCACTGGGTTTGCCAGTTTTCAGACTCAGCAAAGCTGATGTTTGGGCAAGGTGGCTGTAGTAGGGCTGTCCTGTGAGTCATATCTGTGGCTGTCTACCCCTGAGGTGCCAGGAGCTCTCACCTCATAGGTACAACTACCAATAGCATCTCCAGATTACTGGATGACTCTAGCCCTGATGAAACGTCTCAGTTGAGGCCCATTTGGTTAGCACATGAGAGAGGCACCAGTTATTTAAGAGGGTTGTGGCCCCTCTTTCCTGTCATTTTATGAAGTCAGTACATCAGTTCAAGTTAGACCATCTGGACTGTAGAAGCTGTTCATTCATCCACTTTGGAAGCAGGTGGTGCAGAAAGCCTAACTCTTAACACCAGCATCAGACTTAGGAAGATAAATCCAGTGATCCCACAGAGTTCTAAGAAACCTAAGTCTGGGAGTCAGCCTCTCTGCATCCCTCTGGGAGTTGTGTTAAATGAGGTGTGCCGTTATGGTTTCAACCCTCTGGCTGGTAAGAGAGCTAATTGGGGTTGGAGAGATTGGCATTGCCTTTGGTGGCAATGGTTTGGGGAACAATGTTGGAAATCTCTTATTTCGATGATTAAGAAAAAGAAGAGGAATCAGAGTCTGAGATCATTAAAAATAAGAAAATATCTGAGAAAGACACCTGTGGTATTTCACGACATGGTCTCTTAGATGTGTCCCTACCCACCGAATCTCAGTAATTCCTTTTGGCTTTTGTCTTGCTTTCTTTTAAGTACCAACTCACGTCATGGTAGAACTGGGATTCAACTCAGGTTTGTACATGCCAGGCAAGTGCCCTAACTTCGAGAACACCTCTAGTTTATAAATACTAATGGTTGCTGTCCGTTCAAAGCCAATAGTCAAGTTGCCCATGTGGTTCTAACTGTCCCCATAAAAGAGCACCATTTCATTTCTTGAGACTTAATTTATGTCCTTAATCAGTCTGGTGGTGAATTACGGTCATTCCTGGTGGTGTTGGCTGTGGCACTGGGAAGGAAATTGGTCATCTTTCTATATGCCAATAGCCTCGGATTTAGTGCTCAAGATTGTCATCACAGTTAATTACCAGAAAAGTCCTTAGCTAAGCAGTATTGGAAGAACAGGTAATTATTTGGGTCTCTTAGGGAGTCAGCCTGCCCTGTCCTGCCCTTTTAGAAACAAGGAAACTGAGGCCAGCCCGTTGTTCAGAGGCAGACCCATATTCGAAGTCCTGAATTGCCCCGGGGAAGCAAGACACACCCTCAGGGAAAAGTTGAATAACAGCAGAGGTTATGTAACCCAGGATAATAGTGTGGAGGAATGTCACAGACATCGCAGACGTTTGTGTGATGACATGCTAGCTGGCATAGAAAAGCAGGTGACAGAGTTCAGAAGGTAAAATGCTTGAAGGCTGGAGCTGTGCCATCAACAAATCTCAGTGGACTTGGACCAGACCATAGTGGGTGGTACAGATGGGATGTGAGCATCTTTCATTCCTATGAACTGATGGTTCTCAAACTTTTGGGTCTTATGACCAAAATTTAAGTTACTTAAATGTGAACATTCAAAATTATTGAAGATACCAGAGTCGAAGGCTCCAGAGAGTCTATTTTTATGGGTGATAGCTGCCAATATTTACCTAGAAATTGAAAATTGATACATTTTTAAATTGAATGTTAATGTATTTTAAAGCAAAGTTCATAGAAGCATGGCATTGTTTTATATTTTTGAAAACCCCTCTAACATCTGGCTTAATAGGAGTCAGATGTTGCATAAGCTGGCTTCTGCATTTGCACTACAGTGATCCATCACTCACCCTGTAGCCCACGGTGTCTCCAGAAGGGGCAATCGACAAAAAGAAGTCTGTCTGTTGAGCTATCAGGAAAATGATTTCAACCTCATAGATCTTGAAGAGGTCTCAGGGGTCCCTCCACTCACTCAGGGTGCTTAGCTTTTAACAAGGGGAAGAAGAGGGAAAACAGATTACCCCATGTGGCCGTAGCCTTGGAGTCTGAGCATACTGACAGGGACAGATCTGGTCGCTTCCCGTTAGAGTTGTGAACTTGGCTTAATGTCAGCTCAGGACTGTCTTCTTCAAGACGCACAGTTACACTGCAGCGCTAAGTGAAAAGCAGTTACTCTTGTTCGTGGTGGTGGGAAACATCTGTGAGGCAGTGTCTGCCTTCTCCAACATCTCAGTCCACATAGCTTCCATGTGTAGTTTCTCTGGCTCTAGAGATACTCAGGAGAAGATGCTATGGATCCTTCCTCTCTCTTAAAAAATGCAATGGGGGAAGCGAGGCCCCTGTGAGTGCCAGAACCCAGTGTGCATGTATTCCAGGGCAGTAATTAGAGGGCGGCTGTAATGAGTGTCAGAGGTCTTCCACAGCCTGAGGTTGAAGTGTTAATTTCCAGTCCAGATGTGCTTTGGGACTTCAGGGTACTTGGGCGAGTGAGCCCTGCTTGGAGTTGTTCACGGGGAAATACAGTCCATTTTCCTAACCACTTTGCCCTGCAAATGGCCATGACTCACTGCTTGCTTCTGCCCGCTGCGGCTTTTCTGTTTCTCAGGACAGCTCACTGGTTTTGAGTTCAGCATACCAACACATGTACTTTAAATTTTTTTCATGTTGTGTTGACACGGCCATTCCTTTAGGGCCCCCCTTTTATAGTTCTTGTTTTCCAGAAGCTTAAGTGTTCTGGAATCTTCTATTGCCACGCCTGGTTTCAGATGCTGGGCGCTGCTGGCCTCCCAGCTGTAGAGTTTTGATTCTTGATGCATTAAAAAAAAAAATACAAATATTGCTGATTTAGGGAATCAGATATATCCTGGGTGCCTTTGGCCTCTGACATGATTTTCCTATTTATATAGGTTTTATAGAGTACTCTCTGGGCTAGTCCTGTGAGATACAAAAAGGATTAGAACTGATTCTAGATCCAACTTGGCTGCTTGCTCTCTGGGTAGCTTTGTGTAAGTCATGTAACCTTTCTGGACCTCCCTTTTCTTTTAGGAAATGGGATTAAGAACGCAAGTAAAGACTAATACAGTTTCTACTTAGTTACAGATTTGGCCTAAGCATTCTTATAAATCCACCTGCCATTTGCTAGCCAGATTTTCTAAGTAAAGATACGTACCCGGATGAGTGCCCACATACAGTCCCTCGTCTGCCCATGGGACGTTGGCTTTCTTTATATGACCGGGCATATCACTTGACTAGGCAAATGGTGCCGTTGTCTCCTGAAAAGATAACTGCAGCTACAGGATGGATGCTTTTTAATCTACAGCTGCTTGTCCAGGATGAGCCAAGGGCAAGGTGATCTGAGAGATATGCTCAGTCACCTAGGAAGCCTCGTGGGAACGAGCTGTGAATTGACGGTGGGATTCGACACATGGCAGAATATTCACTTGTCCCAATCAGGGCACAGATGGGGAGTGCCTCACCTCAGTGTGAGGCTGGACTATCAGTGGGCACTGGGACGATCGGGCTTTGAACTCTGCAGGAAAAGGTAAGAGGATTTGAACCAGGTCAGAGGGCCTTCTAGGCAGCTTAGTTTGAGGATTTGACCACGCTTTATATAACATATGTCACTGCACCCAGATGTGTCGGCTGTCAGGAGCCCCGTTGACACTGGCTTCTTGGCTTTGCATTGGTTTCTGCTTCCTGGCTCCACATTTGAGCATGCATTTCCATAGGGTACCAGAAATCCGGGAAAGCAGGAAGGAAGGAAACTGCAGGCCTCACTGCAGGCCTTGGCTGGAAAAGGTGCTGGACTATCTAGAACACAATGCCTTGCTCTCTGTTTAGATGCGTTTGGGAAGAGATGATTTAATGCTGTTTTAGGAAGTCCATTAAAAAAGCTCTTCGGTACAGATTAAAGGTACTGTCAGTTTTAACTTCAAGAACAAAGATCAAGGTTAGGGTGTGTGTATGTAAGGATCTCACTCCCTACCACCCCCCGCCCCCCTCCTCAATTTTAGGAGAGTTAAAAAAAATCAGACCCCAAGTATCTACCCAGTACCTAGATGGCCAGAAACTTCTCCAGAAACTAGTGCAGCAGTGCAAAGCTAAGCAAACAGTGGCGTTTGCAGCTAACCACCCCTCCCCCCACAGCAGCCCCAGCACCCCCACACTTCACCTGAGTCCTCCGGCCCTGTCACTTCCTTGCACAATGGTGCGGGTGCAGCAGGATGACATTTTACACTGCAGCTGCAATGTCCACGCCACGTTTTATTTTTCATTTCATGTTTTTCAAGGCAGGGTTTTTCTGAGTGTAGCCCTGGCTGTCCTGGACTCACTTTGTAGACCAGGCTGGCCTCGAACTCACAGCGATCCACCTGCCTCTGCCTCCCGAGTGCAGGGATTAAAGGCGTGCGCCACCACCTGCAGGTTGCACAGCACGCTTTTAATCTTTGCATATCACTCACAAGCTTTTAGAATGTCTGAGCTGGGGGAAAATCCTCATTATAAATGTCTCATTTACAAATAGGGAACTGAAAACAAGGTTGTAGTCCAGCTTCTCATTAGCGCGTCACACAACTTCTCAGAGTTTAAATCAGGTCTTCTTAGCTACCTCTGTGAGGCTTTGTGCTGAGTGCTTTTCCTGTGTCCTGTTGTTTATTTTTTTGTAAGGACTGTGGGAGGAGACCAGCGTCTTTTCCTTATGGTTGATAAGACTGAGGAGTGTTTAAATGTTTATAGGTGATTGTGTGAAGGTTTGGACTCAGGATTCAATGGCCCCAGAGCGGGGCTCCCAAGCATCTGTGTTGTTTTCATTTCTTCCTCAACTTCTGCCTGTATCTCTCTTCTTCCGCCCTTCCGGGCCCTCTGGGTAGGGTTCTGACTGTGGCTGCTAAGGTGACTTGGGGCTCTGGAGTTCACAGAAAGTTGGGGGAAGCCTTGTTCTTTGGTTCAGGGTCCTTATCTGGGGCTTCCAGAGCTGGCGCTCCATCATTAATCACTCAGGAGCCGATGGTGGCTGATTAATTCAGAGTCAGGGAAGTGGGGGGCCCAGTGCAGTCTACCTTGAATGGGCTTGTGAGAGACTGAGAAACAGAGCAAAGAGAAAATAGATGGAAGGGAGGCTCCACAAAACTCCTCCTCCACTCAAGCACACCCCCCCTTAGTTACTGAACAGTGGACTCCAACCCCGAGGGGACAGCTGCTGCCAATGTGATGCCAAGGGGCCCTGACCTTCTGTTTCTGACGTCTATGTCTGCCTTCCAGACTTTTCTTTTCTGTTCTCATTCATCCCTCCTTATAAGCAGTGGCTGGAATGATACTACCCAGACCTTGTGATGCTGTGATCACTGATGGTTTATTGTAGTACTGTGGGCACCTGTATGCCAGGCGTGCGTCTGCTTTTGATTTCCAGCTTTGCTGGATGCTCCGCTCCCACAGGAGCTCAGTTTTCAAGTCTCAGTAGAAAATATCCCAAGGCACCTCCGCCATCTCCTCCACTGGCCTGTATGCTGACGCTGAACAGGCCTGAGCGGGGCCGGACATTGCTGCCGCTACCCTCTACAAGAGGAAGAATATCCTTGGCACCTCACCCAAGGGCTCAGGTTGGCAATGGTATGAGATCCATACAAGGTCCAAATGCTAGGCTCATTTGAGGTCTTACAAAAAGCATAGATCAGTATGGAGGAAATCTGTGGGTCATGGACATATTTGTCATTTTTTTCTCAGATAGCATTACATCATAATGTTATTGTTCAGCAATACTGACAACAATGGCTACTGTTGAGTCCAGTTGTTAACTCTGAATTAGGCCTGAGGAGGACGAATGGAAAGCGTGCAGGAGAAGAGCAGCCATGGTGCTGACGGTGCCAAGCCAGAGGAGCTGCTGGGAAACTGGGTTTTATGGGTCAACTGTTTTTTTCTTGATGAGTTCCTGCCAAGAAGGTTTTCATAAACACAGCAGCAACAACAAAAACATTGTCTGTCTGTTCAGCAAATTATGGATGAGAAGGAGTGCTATTTGTATATGTGTGTGTGTGTGTCCATATGCATGTGTGTTCACGTGCACTACCCCCATTTAGTCATGTGTAAAGGCCAGAGGGTGATACCTGTATGTCTTCACTATTTAGTTATCCACTCTGTCTGTCTGTCTGACTGAGACAGTATCACACTGTTTCGGCTGGATTGGCCAGGGAGCGTGCCCCAGGATTCACCTGTTTTTTCCTTCTCAGTACTCGGTTTACTGACACATGCCACCACAATATATTTCACACGGGTGCTGGGGATTTGAACTCAGGACCTTATGCTTGTGCAGCAAGAGTTTTACTGGTGGAGCCATCTCTCCAACCCTGGAAATTGGAACTAAACGTTTGCATTCATGAAACATAAAGTTTGCAAACAAAATTTTGTGACTATGGAAGATGACGTGCTGGTGATTAATTAGAAATGTTTAAGGTGAAAGAAATGGGGTCATGGAAAGACTAGAGGCGTTACCAGTGATCAAAGTCTGGGTCAGGTGTTTCCACATTTTTGACATCTTATTCAAGAATGAAGTAAAAGCCCACACAAATTACAAAGTAGTGAAGAAACTATTTTAAGCAAAGTGGCAGTAAGTAGTACAGTGGAAGGCGTCGTCAGGAATGACAGCAGCCCACATGAGTGAGCAGACTTAAGGGCCCCAGATTACTACCCGGGATCTCTTTTTATGGAGTCTAAAGGAAGGAGAGTGGTTTGGGTGATTCTCTATTTGAATCAATACAAATATATTAGGGTATAAATCATTACAGTGCATAATGCATCTGACTTAACCACCTAATTATGCATAGGCGTAAGACAGTAAATTGGGGACTCTCACTGCTTACTTTAAGGCACAGTTTGCCTTATTGTACAAGCATGCTAAACTAGTTCAGGCTGGATTTCCCTTTGTGATATTGTACCTGGACACAAGGAAAATATTGCCGAAGAGAATTTGCCTGAGAATGTTATTATTAAGGGAAAGAGAATTGTATTCCAGTGTTTGGAGTGGAATGTTCGTACAGTCTAATGCCATGCAGGTGAGATCCTGTGTCACCAACAGGTTGTTGCTAGGTGCCTTGTTTGGAGAGATTGTGTGCATAGCCCAAGCTAGGCAGAGTCCCAGTGGCTAAATTAATCCTTATGCTTGCCTGCCTTGGAATCTTGGTGCTTTCTAGCCAGGAAGAACACCCAGAAAGCTGCTGTGGGCACTGTGGGGACTGGCGAGAACCTGGGTGTCCAGGCCAATTGATTTCTGAGTAGTTAGCACTTGCCTTTGTTTTTAGAGAGGAGGCTGTTGTTACTGGAAGTATCAAGAAACCGAGGTGTGGTTTAACGAAGGGTGCAGGACAATTTTGCCTATTCGGCATGGTGGTTTTCCATTGACTAAGGATGGAAATGTGTGATAAAGAGACTGTCCACTTTTTGCAATTCGCTTCTTGGACCAAGAGAATTCAATTCAACAAGAAGGCAGCCTCTCCCCCGTGGCTTTCCCATCAAGCCTTTGGACCATCAATGCTATGGTCTGTACAGGCTTGATGCACAAATGCGGGGCCTGGGAGAGATGCCCAAAGGCACGGGGAGGTAGAATAATTTGAGTAACAAACATTTGTCTGGAAAGATTTTGTTTACTATAGCTCTTCTGGAAACAGAAAAGCTAAGCTTCTTTAGTTCTCACACTTGTTTTAAGGATGACAGAAAGATTTAGAGACATTAAGTGTCTTGGTCACAAATATAGCCTTACTGTGCAGGAGACCTAAGCTTTGTAACAACCAAGGGCCTTTGAACTCCTGGATCTTTTTCTTTCTACTACTATTGGGGCTGCAACTTATGATGCAAAGGAGACTTTGGTTATGAGCTCCCAGTCAGGATGGATGCTTTTCCCAGCAGTCTGTCACGGTCCTTGAAATTCTACCCTTACGAAGCCTTTCCTGGAGTTCAAATCTTGGTATGGCGAGGCTTAATGACAGATGTCTTAGAGAGAAACCGTATCTTACCAGTTACTTAAAGAGCATTGTACGTAAACCTGATGCTGGCTTTACCTGGGGCAGACTGTAATTGGCGGGGAGGAGGGAATACAGGGGCCCTAGTGCATCCCAGTGCAGGCAAAGGGTATCGCATGGGGATGCTGAGGCTAGGGGTATCCCAAGGACTGAGTTCCCTGCTAGTGTAAACACATCTAGCCGAGCTAATGGAGGAGGAATCAGCTGTGCCCAGGCTCTTTGCATATTGGTAGTAACCTCCAAGCCACGTTATGCTCTGGAGTTCCCACCTCACAGCCGGGGACTGCTGCACATATGAATACAACGCTACAGGCCGTCTCACATGTTACTTAGGCTTATGGCATTCACTGAAAGCTACCTCTTTGGAAAAGCTGTCAAGTCACTCTGTATGGTGTGTATTGTACAAAGGACTTCCCTGGGACTGTGGCAGTGCTTGTAACAACATTAATGTCATAGATGGCGCTTTCTTCAGTTTCCGCAGTATCTTGCCTGGGATTCTTCAAGTCAGCACCTCGTAACAAATTTGCCATTTCTCTCTTCATTTGCTTCTCCGTCTCTTTTATTGTCACTCTCAAATAGGATTTCATATCAGACCACAGAACAGCACCAATAACACGTTCAGCGTGGTACACTATGCACAGTGAAGAGGAAGACTCCAGCTGAGGCGTGACTACCTTCTTAGGGTCAGAAAGTAATTACTCCGGGCTTCGAGGGTTTGAGGGCTCTTCAGTTTCACCACATAGCACCAAAGCAGCCATGGACAGTAAAAATACATTTCTTTACTAAAACAGACAGTGGCCTGGGGTTTGGGATGGGGGGATTACATTTCAGTCATCCCCACTCCTCTCCATGGCTTAGCTTTAGGGGCCCGACTTCACTCAGAACCTTCCTGAGGATGTATGGACTGCCTGGCAAGGAGCTGCAGCAAGGCAGAGAGAGATTGCTCACCATTGCCCTGGCTGGTGGCAGGCCTGGTAAGTGCTCAACAGATGCTACCTGTTCCCCGCCGCCAACCCCCCCCCCCCCCCCCCGCATTCCTCTGCTTACTCAGCAAGTACTTACTGAAACCGTGCTCTGTTCTGGCAACCATACTAGGGACGAGGGGCTCATCAGGACCCAAAAGGGCAGGATCTTTGTAAATCTTACATCTTAGCAGAGGAAGGCAGGTGATAACTACCGCGGAATCACACACTCGGTAAGGTCAGGAATCGATACAGTTGTACGCAACTCCCTGATGAAGGTTATGGACAAAGAGAAAGCACTGGGTGTGACATACATTGGATGGTATGAGATGAGCAGGCTGGCCCTTCCATCCTGGCTGCTTAGTGCTGGCCTCATGGAGAGGTTCAGACCTGAACAAAGAATTGATGGGGGTGACGGAGTCAGCGAACGAGCTGATCTGTATCGTTCTTCAACCCAGCAGTACATGTTGCAGAGGGGCTACCGGGTGTGGCTAGGAGAACCTGCCGGGGCTTAGAGACACTGCCTGCATCCTGTGGGTTTCCTTGTGCTCCTCTGAGTCACAAGGCCACCAGGACCTGCCGACACTTTCTTGGAACAATGATTTCCGCGGAGCCCACCCACCACATAGCATTCGGGATGCAGGGCTTTCTTGAAGGCCTCGATTTCTTGGGCAACTTCCTGGAAAGCTGGGACAATCCCACGGTTTCTGTGTGCGCTGGTTGGGTGGCACGATGTGGGACAGAGGACCGAGGCTGAGTGACTGTGGAGCAGTTAAAAAGGGTATTGTCAGCTCTGAAATTTCACATCTCTAGTTAAAGCTTCTTCTAAATAGCCCTTGGCATCTAGAAAGGTAGTGTGTTCCTCTATGTCAAGTGGCTGGAGTGGTGGCAGTCAGCCAGTGACAACAGAGAAGAGATGGCTTTGTGGTGCAGATTGGGCTGGAGACAAGCCCTAGGGGAGACAGGTGCTCAGGGCAGGGTGCCCTGAATGCCTTCAGGGAACAGCAAGCCTTTCTCCCCACTCAGCTTGTGTCAAGGTCACCCTGAAGCCTCTGAATTCGATTCTCAACAAGCAGCCCACCTCCTCCTATCAGCATGAGGCACTCACATTCCAGGGCTTGGGAGTATGGTCTGCTAAGGGAGCCCCAGGCTTCCTCACAACTGAGGGCAGCCAATGCTGGAGGATGACAACCAGGCTCAGCTAGTTAACCCCATGCATGCCATCTGAGGCAATTCTGCAAGGCCAGCCTTCCCACAGGGCTTCCCTGTGGCCCTGCTGAGACCAGTTATAGATGTCTCCCTCAGCCTGCTCTGCTGCTGCCACTCCTTCCACAGGGGATGGCTGGTAAAAAAAAAAAAAAAAAAAAAAAAAAAAAGGAATGGGCCAATTCCTTGGAGCCTGGGGGATGATGCATTCATAGCACCATGTGGCTCACCATCTCTGTGGCACTGCTTGGTGTTTCTCTACCTCTCTATAGCCAGAGCTTTATATCTTAGAGTTGAACATGAATCTCCTTAATGTGGACTTGTGGACTCTCCTTTGGCTCTGTGAGTCCTCGGGGAGTGTCGCTTCCACGTGAAGAAGTCCCTCAGAGCTGTTTAGCTCAGTAAAGGGCAGTGGGAGAAGCTAAAGGCACCTGAGGTGATACAGTTTGGGGTTGGCTTGTGCGTCTCCTGCACGTTGTTAGCTTTGACCACCATGGACGGACCTCTTAGTCTCTCTGTATCCTGCCTTCATCCCCCCCCCCCCCAGCCCCCGACAGTGACCCTGAGGTCAATGAAGTGATATTTGGAGCCCGGTGCATGTGTGCATGCGTGCGTGCGTAGGCTGACTCTTTTCTGTAGTAATCAAAGCGGAAAGAAGATTGAAGAGTGTTGGGTAACAGAAAAGCAGAGGGGGAGGGGGGAGAGAGAGAAAGAGAGAAGGGGAGAGGAGGAGAGGAAGAAGGGGAGGGGGAGGGGACAGAGGGAGGGGGAGGGGGAAAGAGAAGATATGAACAATGCTTTCATTCCCACTTTCCGGATGGGAAGCCAAGGCTGGTGGGGATCAGTTCATTTTTCTGAAGTCAGAGAGCTCTAGGCTGTGACTGTTGGGAAGGCAGGGCTGTGTGATGTCAGGACCCATCTTCCTGTGATTGGATCACATCACCAAAAGCCCTTTCCCTTGTGCTAGAGGGGGATAGAAGAAACAAGTGTGGGACAAGGCAAACACAGAGAATCTGCCTCCACCACGGGGAGGCTGTCCCGAACCCTCCTGCCCTAGAGCCTGCCCGTTACTCTGACTTGGTTGGCCTGCATCACGATAATTCTAGGCTCTTCTCATTTTCAACCAGTGGCTGTGGTTGCTTCAGGGTTGTGGTCATGGTGGTAGTGGTGGTGGTGGGGGCAATCAAAGGACACAGTTAAGCTCCTGGAGAACACAGAAGGCCAAACCCCTTTCTTCTGATTGGCCTGAACCATTACCCTCCCTGACAGTTAAGAAGAGTGAGCCAGCGGGAACATCAGACAATAGAGAGTCTAGAACTTGCAGCCTCGGGTGCTGCTGAAATCCTTTAGAGATGGATAGGGTCAGTTGTGGGATGGAGGGGGGGTTAGGAGAGGTGCTGCACTAGGGAGGCAGGACCCATACTTTGATCTTAGAAAATAGAAGCAACTGGGCATGGGTTCGAGATCTCAAAGCAGAGGAACATGGCTATCCAGAAAGCAAATGGCCACCTTCCAGCGGGTAGATGCTGGCCACTCATTTACTGCTTCTGTGTACTGTCGGAGACCTAACTGGTACACTGTGGGGGCCTGGACAGTTCCCCAGGGGAGCATGGCTCTGTCAGCCCTGCCAACATAAGACCAAACGTTCCACCTACATAGCTGTCTTCCTGCCGGGGAGGTGGGTGAGCCAGCGTGTGAGCGAGAATGAATTACCCGTGGCCCACGTCTTGGCTGGTATACAGGCTGCCTGCTTGCTTGAGCTTTTCCTTCATCTCTCGGATAAATCAGGAACTCGGAATGCTCCTCCTGGAGTCATTCTGCCTTCCCTCCCTCCCTCCCTCCCTCCCTCCCTGCCCGGCCTGCGCCTGGCAGAATGGAATGCCTGCCAGGCCCGGAACACTCTGTGCTTCTGGTTGGGACTCACACATACATCACCTGTCCAAGTTCGACATGCACAGCCAAGGGAGACAGACAGGGTGGTAGCAGCACCCCCATTCATGTGACAGGAGACCCAGAGTTGGGGTGGATTTATCCAGGAGTCGGGCTTCTCCTGCCTAACAGAGGACTCTTAGCTCTTCTGCTTTTCCTAGACATCTCCCTCTTTGCTTCTGACATGGAGATGTCTCTCTCCACTGGGACATCTTCTCCCATCCTTCAGCTGTACCATGTACAGTGTCAGGGTCCGAAATGTGATCTTGCACCGCACGCCCCCGATCCCCCAGCCTGCCTGCGCACTCTTCCTCTCATCCTTTTTGACTACCTTTTTTTTTTTTTTTTTGACTCTCAGATCTGCCTCCCTTCATTCTGGGTGGGCACTAACCGTCTTGCCATCTGCTAAACCGTGAGTGTTTCCAAATGCTTTGTGGACATCCTCCCAGCACCCCAAAGTCAACAAGTCTAAGAATGAGCTTTTAGCCCACTGCTAGCTTGAGTTTGCCCTCTTGTCTCCAGCTGCACCTCTGTTGGTCTAGCCTCTACTACTTGGAACCCAGCAATATTCCTTGGCCCCTTGCTCTCTGTACCTTAAAGTCTATTTGTTATTTCCCAGAAGCCTTGATCTCTCTTGTTCGTAGTCTCTCTGCAGGCTCCTGGAACCTTTTTCTTAGACTTTGAAGAATTCCCTCAAATCCTGGCTTTAGGACCACCCATTTTCTACCTCTCTCCAGCTTTATTCTTCGACTGTTACAAGGTTTATAGTCTCAAAGCCATGAATTAATACAGATTTAACTATGTGACTTTCTTGCTCAAATCTCCAAGGTTGCCTCATGGAATTTGCTCAACTACTCTGCTTCAGTGTCTCTAAACTCACAGTCAAAGACTACGTTGGGCAAAACTGCTAATTTGCTGTTTCCCATGTAAGCTTTGAGGCTCCTTTGTATATGCCTTGGCCCCTCTAAATGCTCCCCTTTCTTCCCTGTTCTGTGCAGGCCCAGCAGTCCTTAGTTGCCTTTATGAAGAAGACAATATTTCTACCCTCTTATAACCATAGTTCTGCTTTGTACCTCCTGTTGAAATTATGTTTAATCTTGGGAAGAGCCAGGGTGAGGCTTTGAGAAAGCCTAACCTGATGCTAACGAGACTCAAGTCATTTGGTTAGGACATGGGGCACATGTGTCGTGTGCACTTGCCTTTGGCCTAGGAGTTACATTGTAGTGAAGGTATAGCATTTCTTGCCTGCCTGGCATTTGCAAGGGGTCTCATCCCTGGCATCGGAGAAGAAGGCAGGTAGAGAGGTTGGGCATGGTGATGCACACCCTCTCACCTCCCCCCCCCCCAACTATTTGTGAGGAGGGAGAAGGAGAATGTGAGCCTTAAAGTTCTAGATTAGTCTGGGCAGCAGAGCAAGCCCCTGACTCGGCAACATCAACAACAGAGGCAGCAACATTGCACAGCAGCTCCTAAAGCTCCAGGGCTGGGAATCGTGTTTCTAGAGACCTAAAGAGTGGACGTTTAGTGTCCTGCCTGAGCATCATTTACATGGTCTCAGTACAGTTGCTGTTTTATGACCCTTACAATACCTCTGAGTTTTTGACTTTGTTGCTCAGGAATTGTTTTTAATGAAGCAAATTAAGGGACTTTATTGGTGCTGTAGTGGTCCAGGGACAGACAGAGCCAGGGTTGGATCAACATGATCATGTGGCTGCCTTTGTCTAGACATCCCATGTGGAAACAGAGATGACTGTCACCAGCCCCACCCTTAATTTAACTATTAATGTCTAGGTATTACAGAATGATAATGGATCCTGACTTTCCTGATAGCCAGTAGAAGCCAACATGAAGAGTCATCACTGTGGTGGGCGGGGTGCTTGGCGCTCTGGAGCTGAGTGTGGTCTCCGTTTAACAGAGGAGAAGGATAGAAACTCAGAATACGGGGTAAATCATCCAAGATCACACAGCAGATCAAAGTCCATGCTCTTTTAATTGCTGTACTATGATGCTTTGGGCAGTCAGTACTGTTTTGTATATTTAAGTTACGAACCTGCTTTGCAGAGTAGCAACAGCTCTTGGTCCCAGTGCAAAGCTTGCAAAGAACATTGCAGTGTTCTTCTTTTCCTCTTCACGATCCCTTTAATGGCCTGAAGACTCAACATCCAGTCCCTTTAAGTTCTTTGTCTTTCCATCTTCTTTAAAAACTTGATGTGGGTCTCTAATGTACAGTGCGAAGTGAAAGAAGCTACAATTAAAGGCTGCGTGCTGCCAGGTCCACGTTTGTGAAAAGGCAGTGATGAAGACATGAGTGTCGGCTGCGGTGGGCTGGGCCTGAGGTCAAAGGAACATGGAGGAATCTTTTAAGGTAACATCTTTTTTTTTTCTATCTTGAGTGTGGTAGGTATTATAGGGCTAGGCATATTTATTGAAGTCTTTGGAACTGTACTCTAAAGTGAGTCCATTTTATAGTGTGTAAGTTATACCTAATGTTAACAACCTAAATGCTTAGCTCCTGTTCAGGCCTGAATGACAGTGAGATTGACAAGTTAATGAACACCACAACTGTAGGCTGCAATAGACTAAAGCTTGGAGAAGCTGCTGTAACATAATATTGGAAAGAAGAAACCACAGACTATTAAAGCCATTCCCTTGGAAAGGATACGAATACATGACCAGCCCTTCAGGTGCCACCATCACCCTATCAAAGCCATGACACCATCCCACAGCCGCCTTCCTTTGGGCTAGGTCAGAGGTGGAAGCATCTGGAATCAAGGCAGAGGGCTTAGGCACAGCAGCAGCAGAATATGTGTGAGGAAACCGTGTGGCTTCTACTCCCATGGTGCTGAGGGGATGGGCGGAGCCTGGGGAATGCTGGTTGATTCCCTTCCCTGCTTACTGCTCCACCAGGCCATCCTGCACACATTAGGACAGACCCAGGTGCTCCCTTCCTTCCTCCCATTGAACACTCCCCCAGGAAGTCTCTTTGGAGACTCCTTCCAGTCTTTTCCGTGCTCATTGAAATCCGGGATTTGTGCTTTAGCCTGTGTACACACTCATTCACGTCTGCACCCTCAACTCCTATACTTTCTTCTGGCCTAACTCTACTGTTGCCTTGTGTCATCTCTGACACAAGTGGCAAGAGAACGTGACAGTGGTATGTGATGCACACATTACACGGCAGCTTCCGAAATGCCAGTTGCCTTTTGCTCAACGCCAGTCTTTGCTGACAGAGAACTAATAGATGCTTTCGGTTGTGCACATGGCATTTTTGGATTTAAGACACCTGATTAAATATATATAAGTTGCAAACAATTGAATTCTTTCTGAAATGGGCAGAGGGGTGGGGGGGATCGAGATCGAGATCGAGATCTTGTTTACCAATTATTCCAAGGAAACAGGGAAAGCTCTCGGGTGGAATTAAGGAGCTGGCAAGCCTGTTTGAGGGATGGCAGATAGGATGGTTTCTATGTGTGCCCATAGGGAGTCACTGACGAAGGGAGCCTGTTCCTGCTGGGTAGCAGGTGAGACCCAGAGACACGAAAGGCTCTTAGTTATGCAGCAGGGACAGGCGGTTTTCCTTGAGCTGGGGACTCAGATGGTGCAGCATATTCTGGCGGAGGGCCGACGCCCTAGCTACATACAGCTTCAGAGAAACATTTCCTCACTCTTGTTTATAGTTGGCTTCCAGTGTGCACAGATCTGATGCTTCTTGGCTTTAAAGTTGCACACCAGCCCTCCCATCAGTTGTAGGAAGGGAGACAGGGTCTCGAGCCACGTGAGGACAAATGGCAGGGCCTTTCTGCAGCTGAGTGCTGAAGGCCTGGGGCCTGGCTGTGCTACACAAGCAAAGGAGGAGGGCCCTCAGTAAAGCCAGCGCGGTCCTGCTGGAACAGAGTCTGCTATCCAGCTTTCACTGGCTGCCTAGCCAGACCCCACCGATCGGCTGGGAGACCTTGCCAGCCCAGCCCAGCAGATGCAGATGGCATGTGCGCATTTTGGGTTTGTGCCCAGGCTTGGCCAGTGCTGCTGACAGGCTGTGGGCTGTGGTCTCACAAGGGCAGGTTCAGGAGGTGGGCTCAATGCTAAAGTAGTATTGTGCTGGATTCCTGGGCCGGTGGCCATGACCGAGAAACTGCACAGGGCTTCGCTGCCCCAGCTGCCACCCTCCCTGTGGGCCTGCAGAGGGTCTCTATTTCGAGAGTTTTGAGCTCTGAGCTCCCTGACAACTCCTCAAATCCCTGTGCACACTTAAATGTCTGTCTTGTGCTCTGAGGGATGTTGGAAAGATGGCTGTGGTGAGACTGTGCAGGCCTCTCTTCGGTCATCATGGCAGGGGTCTCCTTCTCAAGGAGTTTTTGGATGGGATACCAAAAGCTCAAATAAGCAACGCCTTTAATCCCAGCATTCGGGAGGCAGAGGCAGGCGGATCGCTGTGAGTTCAAGGCCAGCCTGGTCTACAAAGTGAGTCCAGGACAGCCAAGGCTAATACAAAGAGACCCTGTCTGGAAAAACAAAAAACAAAAAACAAACAAACAAACAAACAAACAAACAAAAGAAGAGTAAGAACATACAAAGAGGACCACATCAAACCAAAAAGCTTCTGCACAGCAGAAGAGACAATCAGCAAACAAAGGGGCAACTCAGGATGGGAGAAAATATTTGCAAACTGTGTACGCAATAAGGAATTAATATAAAAGATACAAGAGGTGTATGTGCGCAGCCCGCCAACCAAGAATAAAACACACAGACAAAACTCGTTTTAAAAAAGGAAAATCCGTGAGCTAGAGAGATGGCTCAGGAGTTAAAAGCACTGGCTGCAAAAACAAAACACCAAACAAAACAAAACAACAACAACAACAACAACAAAAAAAAACACTGGCTGCTCTTCCTGGGGACTAAGGCTTGATTCCTGGCACCCACCTGGAGGCTGACAACTGTCTGTAAATCCAGTTCCAGGGGATCCGGTGCCCTCTTCTGGCCTTCACCAGTACTGCATGTATGTAGTACACAAACATACAGGCAGACAAAAGACCCACGCACATAAAATAAATATAAATAAATATTTTTTAAAAAGGGACAACCCTAGAGCTACATGACTGCTGACTCATGATAGGAGACCGCGTTCACCACATCTTTCTGTCAGGGGTTCTTGGCCACCGTGTGCAAACCCACATCAGAGTCTCCATTTAGAAAACTCATGCTCTGGCTTTGGCTACCACATAGAGTTTTTATATCAGAGAAACAATATAAATTAAATCTGTCAAACAAACAAACAAACAAATAAATAAATAGGCAAAGGACCTGAAAAGGCATTTTCCCAAAGAAGACAAAGAAATGGTTAACAGGTATCTGAAGAGACGATTTTTAGTCACACTAACAGTTAGGAAGATGAAAACTGAAATTGCGTTGAGTTAGCACCTCACACCTGTCGGGATCCTGTTAGCAAAAAAGATAACATGTGCTGCTCAGAACGCAGAGAGAAGGAAGGCTCTCAACAGTGTTGGTGACAGTACTCGGCAGAGCCGCTATGGGAAGTAGATGGAAGTCCCTTCAGAAGCTTACAATAGGCTTACAATATGATGCAGCAATCTGACTTCTGGGTGTACAGCCACATGAGATGAAAATCACTGCTTCCAGGAGGCATCTGCACCGTCATGTGGAAACACCCCAAGTGTTGATGGATGAGGAAAACGTGGTGCATACAGACCACAGAGGAGTATTTGGCTTTAGTAAGGAAATCCTGCCATTGAGGACAATACAGACAAACCCAGAAGTCACTGTGCTAAGTGAAATAAGCCACTCGTTGGAAAGTAAATTCTGCATGTGTGAAACTGAAAAAAAAAAAAAAAAAAAAAAAAAACCAACATATAGACACTGAGTGGAATGGTAGTTTTCCAGGCTCAGGGAGCTGGGGGTTGAGATATGTTGGTCAAAGGGTACAAGCCTGTGACTATAAGATAAATTCTGAAGACCTAGTATATGGCATGGGGGTTGTAACTAAAAGTCGTGTGTGGCGTGTTTGAAGCTTACTGAGACAGTGCACCATAAGAATTCTGAATGCAGAAAGGTAGCAAGGCCCGGTAGTGCTATCAGCTGCTTTGTTCGAGGCAATCCTGTCTAAGGTGTGTGTATTCTTTCTTTTTCCTTCTTTCTTTCCTTCCTTCCTTCTTTTTGAGACAGGGTTTCTCTGTGTAGCCCTTGTCCTGGAACTCATTCTGTAGACCAGGCTGCCCTTGAACTCAGAGATCCACCTGCCTCATGGGTTCTTCCCAGCTAGGTGTGTGCGTTTTAAGACATCTTAATGTGCGTCCACACTGACTACATCATGCACCAGCTGTCAGTTATGCCTCAGTGAGGCTGAAAGGGACACCTGGTGGAAGTCCTTCTCCTCGCTGTCTGTCACATCCTTCACGCACGGAGGTCCGGGAGCCTTTGAGGTCATTCTGGAGTTCTGCTGTCTTTGATGTTGCTGAGGAGAAGGGAACCAGGAGGAGCTATTGTAGGAAGTTAGCTCATCCCTTCCCACGGAGCCAACTCTGCTTTATCTCTCAGCTCCCACCCGGCCTGGCCACATCTGTATACATTTATTTATTCCTCACATCCGTTATTGAGGGCGTGGGTACCTCCTCCCCCACCACTGCTTCTTCAAAACTTTGCCCCTGAGCAGGAGGCTTTTAAGACTGTGTTTAGTCCAAAAAGTTTGAGCCAACACATCCATAGAGCCTGGTTCCGGCTCTGGTCTCCACAGATGTTTTGTCAGCTTGTGAGCCACAGCCGGATAAAAACTGGCTTGGCTAGAGTGACCTCATCCCCGGGCCTGGTAAAGGGCGCAGAGACCTGGATGTACAGGAAGAGGCCTGACCCTGGAAGCTGAGCGGATTGTGGATTTGGCTGTTATTGTTTGTAGATAGTGAATGCAATAAAAATGACATATGGATAAGAAGCAGATGGCTCTGGGTTCAAATCCCGAGCCATGTTGAAGAGATCCTCTCTAAGCAACCTTGGGAGACTGCTTATTTGTAAGATTAGATTGTTTGTCTGGGAGGGGTAGTAATGATATCACTGTGTGGGTTATGAGAAGTACCAGACGCTATATCCACCAAATTCAATCTCAAGACCAGGGCCCTAGGTGGCTCTCAGTCAGTGGTAGTGATTCTTACTAGGGTGCTCACACGAACAGTCTGCAAGGACTGCTTTCCAAAGAGCCTTTCCTCGAGAAGGCAGCATTTCCCCTTCCATTCTGGCCTCACATCAGAGTCATGTGAGGGGTTTAAAAACTGCTCGGCCTGGTTCTTTAATCCTGGCATTTCCAGGAGAGTTTCAAGCCATGCCCTACAATCTGCTTCTCCAAGTGTTCCAGGAGGTTGCCCTCTCCTTTAACTCAGAGGAATGAGTCCTATTGAACTGAGCAACCATGTGGGGCACTATGGAGGGGCTATCAACCATGTGGGGCCCTGTGGAGGGGCTAGCAACCATGTGGGGTGCTGTGGAGGGGCTAGCAACCATGTGGGGCCCTGTGGAGGGGCTAGCAACCATGTGGGGCCCTGTGGAGGGGCTAGCAACCATGTGGGGCCCTGTGGAGGGGCTATCAACCATGTGGGGCGCTGTGGAGGGGCTAGCAACCATGTGGGGCCCTGTGGAGGGGCTAGCAACCATGTTGGGTGCTGTGGAGGGGCTAGCAACCATGTGGGGTGTTGTGGAGGGGCTAGCAGCCATGTGAGGCACTGTGGTTTCTTACTATAGGTCCTGTCACTGTGATCTCGGAAAGCGTTGCATCCTCATGTTCTCCTTCCTGTGGCAATACAGGAAGAGGTAGGAGAGGGACCTGGGAAAGAAGGTCACAGGTCGCTTGCTGCTCTGTGCATCTGGTCTGACAGCCCTGCTGATCTCTCCTTCTCCACCTTTCAGAGCAGGCTTCCTTTCTTTTCTCATTCCTGCTCTAACTAGTCTCTCTTCTCTTGCACGCTGCAGGTATCGCTGTGGGCCCTGTGGATGGATGCTTTGTTGTTGTTGTTGTTGAGATGGAAAGATGACAAGGATCCAGTTTTCTATGTTTGTGATGTGAGCCCGTCACTGCCCTCACATGGGTCTGGGCATGCTGTTGAAAATGTCAGCTTCTGCCTCACGTCAGTCCAGTTTGCTTCTGCCAGCTGAGAGGTGGGAGCTAACTCCCTTTCTGTGTGTGTCTCCCTTGGACCCCCACGTGTGACCCAGCCTTAGCATATTTCCCCAGTGTCTGAACTGCGGTGAGGTGGAGAGAGCAAAACACCTGCAGGGCCTGTGTGGGATCTGAGTGCTGAGTTCTGGGTTCTGGTTGGTCGGTGGCATCTCTCTTCTTTCCACATTTTCATCTTTTCTAGCCCTGGGCCACTGCACTGAGGCAAATGGATGGCCTAAGCGGTCGCTACAGATAGACTCACACACTTTGGAACTTTTTACTAAGCTAAGGCTTTCCCCATCTCACTCATAAATGAGTATGCGCCCTCAGTGATAGCTAAGACAAACAAACACCAAACAAAAACAAAGCCAGACAATGGAACTGAAAGAAATTAGGCAGTGGTCCTCTGTATTTCTAGTTCTGGCCCTTGCCTTCCTGCCCCTCCCCTATTCTCTAGTCTTTTTCTTTCTTATGGCCTTTCTTTGTGTTTTCAATGAAATCTCTCAGCTGTCTCAGTTCGGTGGCCCCATATATCTCCTGTGTGTGAGGAACCTTTGGTTACTGCCCTGCCAAACATACACACACACACACACACCTACACACACACACATACACACACACATACGCACACATGCATGCCCGCGAGTGTGCGCGCTCTTCTGTAAGCGAAGACTTAGATGGTCAACCATCTGTGTGCTTTTCTTACCTCACCTCCCAAAAATGTGCTCCCTTAGCAATCTTGCCATCCCCAGGGTCTAGAAGGCACATGATAGGTGGTTAGTAAACATTTGTAGACCAAGAAATAAGAAAACAAAAGGCTCCTCTCTGTGTTTGGAGAAATCTGTGTTTGCCATCTCACTCTTTGGCAAATGAGATACGCGTGGCCCTGCAGTTGTTTTCACTCCTCACCTCGGTGTCTACTTTGTGGACATGAAGGCGGCGTGCCTGTCATGCTTGCATGCTTGTGCTTGGTACCTGGGCCTAGAGAACTGTGCTCTGTTCATACAAGGTGTCACATGCCTTCTCCATGCCCGCTTTCTTGTAGTGCTACAGAGACAGTTCACCCAGCTCTCATACAACAGGAATGCCTGTTGTACCTCTTTCCTGCCCTCTCCAGTGATTTCTTTTTACATTTTTAGTTTTGGTTTTCATTTTATGTTTGTTTTGCCTGCTTGTTTTACCTGGTGCCTGTGGAGGTCAAAAGAGCGCACCAGCTCCCCTGAGACTGGAGTTACACACACTTGTGATTTGCAGTGTGAGTGCTGGGACTAGAACCTGTGTCCTCTGGAAGAGCAGCCAGCGCTGTTAACCACTCAGCCATTTCTCCACCTTCTCCAGCGATTGCTTCACTTGTCTCTTGTCCCCAAGGGGAAAGACTTCCTCATTGTCTCAGGAACATGTCATTGAATTCCTTCCCTTACGTTTCTTCTCCTGGTCCAAAGCCCGCCGAGCTGTCCGCTATCCCTACCCATGCTCTTCCACAGTCTTCCTACCTTCCCTTCCATCCAGTCCTGCTGCCGCCCGTGGTCTCCCAACCAGCAGGTCACTGACAGCCTGCTTCTCCGCTTTCTCAAGTATGGACCCATATTGTATCTGACTCTGCCTCATTTTGCGTGAACTGGTCTCATTTCATTCTGAGAATGGAACCTCCTGAGGCCAAGACATTTGTTTCTTACTCTCTTTCATTTTCACAGCACAAAGCATGAAGCAACTGGGTGACAAGTTTTACTGTTTTAAAACAATCGTGGTAAGATACAGAGCAAAAAATGTACCATTGTAATGAGGGAGGGTGGAAGGGAGGGACAGCTGGGTGACCATTATCTCTCTGTCGAGATTTAAAACAATCGTGGTAAGATACAGAGTAAAAACTGTACCATTGTAATGAGGGAGGGTGGGAGGGAGGGAAGGATGGAGGGAAGGAGAGAGACAGAGACAAAGAGAGGGAAAGAGATGGAGACAGAAACACAGAGAGACAGAGAGAGGGAGACAGAGACAAGGACAGAGAGAAGAGAGAAACGCACAGAGAGAGACAGATACACACACAGAGAACACAGAACAAGAGAGAGAGAGAGAGAGAGAGAGAGAGAGAGAGAGAGAGAGAGAGAGAGAGAGAGAGAGAGAGAGAGAGAGAGAAGGAATGCATGTACACACGTGGTTCCTCCAGAACTCTTCACCTCCTTTGAGACAGGATTTCTCATGTACCTGGAGCTCGCTGACTGAGCCAGCTGGCCGGCAAACCCCACAGACACTCCTGTCTCTCTCGCCTCACTAGCTCCAGGATTACAGCTGTGTGCTGTACCAGGCTATTTTATGTGGGTGCTTGGGGGTCCTCAGCTTCTGTAGAAGCTCTTGACTCGTTGAGCCATTTCTCCAAACATCCTTTTTTTTTTTTTTTTGGACCAGGCATGGTGGCACATGCCTTCATCTTATCACCTGGTGCCTGGAGACTTGAGTTTTTGAAGTCCAAGAGCCCAGACAACAAGATGAGGCTCCTTTAATAAACAAATGTTAGGCCAGGTGTGGTGGAGCACGCTTTTAATCCCAGCACTCGGGAGGCAGAGGCATGCAGATCTCTGTGAGTTCGAGGCCAGCCTGGTCTACAGAGTAAGTCCAGGACAGCCAAGGCTACAGAGAAACCCTGTCTATAAACAAAACTAAACAAAATAAAACAAAAAAACAAAGCAACAACAAAAACAGTTATCATTTGCATTTCTCTAATGATTCCTGGTGTTGGACATCCCTTCATGCCCCTACTAGCCAGGTATATTTCTTTGGAGAAATGTCTGTTCAAATTCTGTGTTTGTGGTCCGGGAGATATCTCACTGGTGGAAAGATGATTGCCACCAATCCCTGAGACCTATATAGTGGAAGGAGACACACACACACACACACACACACACACACACACACACACACACACACACACACAAATACATGCTAAAAAATAAAAATATTCTTTGCTTTTTAAATTAGGCCTTGCTATTATTGTTATGGAGTTGTAGGTATGCTCTCTATAGTCTGGATGTTGACGCTTTATCAGACAAATGGTTTGCAACAACTTTTGGTATGGAGCTCATTAATAACTATAGCTTGAGGGCAGCAGCTGCAGCTAATGGTGAGGATGCCAGCTGGCAGGCAATCTGAAAGGATTTTTTAATAAAATCTGTAGATACGTCAGGCTATTTTCCATACCTAACTGCTTGCGATTCACAACTACCCTGTGAGGTGTGCAGAATCACTTGTGTTTCATGGATGAGGAGACCAAGGCTCAGAGAAAGCTAGTGATTTACCTGAGGCCCCTGAACTTAGCTAGTGGCAGAAGTAGGGTGTGGGAGACAATTCTGCTGTCTCTCCAACTGCCTGTCAGACCGACAGGCTGCTTGAGAGTGCACGTGGGGGTGGGGGGTGGGAGAGGGTGGGGGCTGTGGGAGGGTGGGGGAGGCACGACACACACCTCACATGTGGTAGCTCTCATTCTTCTTATCTGGATTTCTTTAGAGAAATGCCTGTGCCCGGCTAACAGCTGCAGCAGCATCCTGGACCACAAAATGCTCTTTCCCCAGCGTGGCTCCAGGCTATCCGAGGGGCCTTCGTTCGGGCCTCTGGTGTCTTTATTCTTATCATCTCTACTTTCTGTCACTAGCTCAGGTCTTCTCATAGAAGCACACCCACATCCATCAAGTCGATTCAACAGAAGTCAGGGCCTCATGCTGGCCAGGAGGAGGTGAGACAGTCCTTGGTGAGCAAAATATATATATGAAAGAAATAGGCTGTAAATCTTACAGCGATCATTTGGGTCATGAGTTGTTCTAGGCCCCCAAGTCTTCGTTTACTTGGGAATTGAATGATCATCTGTGGCATGTGGCTTGGCAGTCCAGGGATGCAGTCTGATACAAGACATGGCCCAACTACTTGGATGGATGCCTGACATGAACTAAGAGGCTATTATCCGCTTTCAAGAGAGATTCCACAAGGCATGGAGTGACATTCAAACACTGTGAATTGCCTATTTTAAAAATCATAGCACACATAATGAGCACTGCTAATGAGTAGCTTTTGAACACTTCAGTTTTCATAATCTTTTTGTGAAAATGCCATAATGTGGGGGTGTCACTAGTGGTGAGGCAAGGCAGCTTCTCCTGAGTCTCGGATCTAGAGAGTGAAAGGGTCCAGACTCAATATGATGCTATGCTCTCCCAATTTTGCTTTCCCATGCTGCACGGAGCCTCCTCTCCATTAGAAAATGGGGCACATGTTCATCAAGGAAGGCAGGAGAAATGCTTTTGACAACTTCCCAGAAGTGTTCTCCCATAGACGTTCACAGAGGTCAAGACTTGTGTGAAAGGATGAAGGCTTTCCTGGGAAGAACACGTCTTCCATATTACAGGGAACTCTACTTGCCTGAAGCCTGCGTCCTTCTAGCGTGGCTGACTTTCCTAAGCCCTTAAGAACACAGGGTGATAATATATTATCTTCAATGACTCCGCCCTCCACTAAGGGTTGTTAGGCATACACTAGAGATATTTTATGAATCTCGCTATCGTCCAGCCCCAGAAATGTTTTCATCACCACAAAAGGAGCCCCTACACTTCTCAGGCAGGTTCTCCCGCCTCTCTCTTCCCCTGCTTCTGGAAAACGGTCTGCTTTCTGTCCTGGTTTGTTTATAATCTCAGTTTTCATGTAGACGGACTCATACGATCTGTAGCCCCATGTGCCGTTCGTTTCACCGTGACCCATGGTTCCTCTTTCCCAAGTGCAGGCAGAACTATAGTCTGGAATCCGGCTGTGGGGTCAGAGACAGTGAGCTGGGCAGTTCCCTGGGAAAGTTATGGGCCAGCCACCTTTGAGCTCTCAGGGCTTTTGGGAGAGAAACGTCATGTTCATCCTTTGGAGCCTTGGGCAGACACTTATTTCTTTGCCTCGGTTTGTGCGCTCTGTAAGATATGGACATGTGTGTCTGTGTCGTGGGTATTTCTGAGGATAAAGATGGAAAACAATGAAAATATTTAGGACAGCACCTGCCTACAGGAGCTACCCAGTGTGGACTAATACCCCGTACTTGGTGAGCATTTGATACCCGGATGTAGACTGAGCCCAAGCCATTCACTAGGCAATCACGGAGGCCGGTCAGCGAGTGCTCCTTCTCCTTCCCTGACTATTGCCACCAGCTGTCCATGCTCCGGTAGAGAGTTCAGTCTCACTGACTTGGCTTTGAGGCACTGTGCACCTCTCTTGCAAGCCTTCCTGGGTTCTCTTCCATTTCCCGTCCTGCGGGAGTCCGCAGTCCACAGTCCACACTGCGGTGCCTGGGTTCCCTGCCTTCCAGCCTGTGCCTGTTCGCTTGCTTTTCTCTCTGCTGAGAAGCGACTCCAGGCACAGGTCTGTTCCTTGCCTTCTCTTGAATTTTTCACCTGCCACAACAGTGTGGAAATCAGAAAGGACCATATGCTAGAGATGATACTCTCATCCATAATAATATTAACCAAGCTGACGTATGTGGGTGATGTCTGGTTCAGTGTGTTATTGCCCTAATATCATAGCAGGACCATCTGTACACATCTGCTTTCCTAACTAAGCCACAAATTCCTTGAGGGCATCCCATGGCTTTTTAACCTTTATAGAGTCCCATTTATGCTTAGCATAGCACCCTACCTGGAGCAAGTTTTCTTACTGCTCATGAAATTGAAATAAAGCGCTATCCGCCATTCACCCAGAATACTAAGCACGTGATGCACAATATTATATATGTATTATTAGATAGCGTCATACTTTCATGTTTCGCGGACATAGGTTGACACCATAATACTAAATCTTCACTTGGCCTCAGGTACTAATTGTGTTTCTAAACAGTTGCCCCGTGTATCCCTGGCTCTTCTAATCAAATCAAAGACTTTGACAGCTCTCGGAAGGAGGCTCTTCCACAGCACTTAACACTAGGTTGGGGAGACAGAATTTGATTAATTCCTCCCTGATGAATGTAATTGACTTGAAAATTCACCCAAACAACATTTTTGACAATACAAAGGAGTGCAAATCTGCTGTTATTAACCTCCGTATGTTCTCCTAGCTCCTCCCTCCAGACTCTCTGTGGTGAGCGTTAAAACACATCTCTCTCCCATGCTGCAACGAGCATTTCTTGAGTGATTGTTGTGTGCCAACTCTTCACTCACTTTCACTCAGGCTGGACTCCATTCCTGTTGGGAGGCAGAAGGTATTGTCCCCTTGGGATAAAACAGGAAACCCACTGAGGCCTGGAGAAGTTAATTTACCCGAAGCCACGAGGCCTGACATTACAGCGTCTGCTGCCTAAAGAGTCTTAACTCTGGGTTAGGTGGCTTTCTCCTCTTTTTTTCCCATATCCACAGAGACAGCCCACCTGTACCTCCCTCCATGTTCCATGGCACATCCCCAACATGAGGACCCAGTCAGTTGATTGTGTGCTGTTAGAATGTCCGCTTCGCCTCTTTGAGCCTTTTTTTTTTTTTTCCATCTGTGAATCCCAGAGCTGGTTTCAGTGATCTCCATTATTCATCTAGAACATTCTGTGATTTTTTTTTTTTTTTTATGAATTACACACTAAAGCGAGGACTGGCTTTCCTGCAGGCCCTCTCTCCGCCCGCACCTGCAGGCATATTATCTTTCATAGGATGCAAGCAGGCGGTCAAGTCGCCCTGACCCAGGTACACCCCACCACCCCCGCCCCACCTCCCCATGCCTGTGGAAGCTGCCAGCTAGCTGAGAGTCCTGGTGGGGTGCACTGAAGACCGGGGACTTAGTGGGTTATGTAAGCCGTTTATGATCCTATTCATTTTAATAGCGCTTGTATCCTTTGAACTGCAGGTGGGGCCTCTGTTCTGTACAGGTCTTCCAGGGGCACGGGTTTAAAAAGAGGGTCCTGAAGGTTTATGGGGGCTCCCTGAAGTCATACACATTTAACCAGGGCTGTGTCTTTCTCCTTTCTTCCTCTGTCGGCTTTCCTAGCTAAGGCAAAGACTGTTAGGACCAAGTTTATCTGAACCCCATAGGGGATGTATATACTTCTGCCATTTGTATGTCAAGCACTGAGTAATGTCCAGGTCACCTGGCACCACAGGGCAGTGAGCCTAGAATCACAGGGAAGCTAATTAAGAGAGACTTCTGGGCTCTGCTCACCCCAGAGATTCTGACTCAGGTCTGGGTCAGAGCCTGGCAGCTACATATCTCCTCAGTTCCCTAGAGGCGGGGAAGCCCAGGGCCAGGGGTGAGCACATTTGGGCAGCCAGTGTACTGGAGATGTTCTGGAGGTCAGTGCAGCCCCTGTACGTCACTACACTGAGATCGGATGGAGACCGTTTCTGGCCTTGTTTTTAGATGGACTCAATTTACTGGCCTCCCAATAAACAGAAGGAACAAATACACACATAGCCACAATCATGGCCGGTGTGACTGGGGTTGGCTATGATTTGGGGTGTCCTGAGACCACCTTGAGGTTGAGGAAACCTGACTGAATTGTACATTGAACATTCCCAGACCTTTCCTTTCTAGTCCCACTGCCCCTGTTCCCGGGCGACAGCTTGCTAGCATTCTTCCCGGTCTAGGGCTTCAGTGAAAACCTTGACTTTTATCTATGCGTCTGCGTGTTTGGGCTGCACGTTTGTCTGTGTACCATGTTTTCGTACAGTGTGCACAGAGGCTAGAAGAGGGCATTGCATCCCCTAGGACTGGAGTTATAGCCAGCCCTATAGTGCTGGGACTCAGTACCTGGGTCCTCTTAACTGCTGGTCTACCCGCTTTTCCTTCCTTCCTGCTTCTTTTTTTAAAGCTTTATTTATTTATTTATTTATTTATTTAATGTATATGAGTCCTTTATCTGCATGTACACCTGCAGGCCAGCAAAGGGCATCAGATCACATAATAGATGGCTGTGAGCCACCCTGTGGTTGATGGGAATTGAACTTGGGACCTCTGTAAGAGCAGGTGGTGCTCTTAACCACTGAGCCATCTCTCCAGTCCTCACTCTGATTTTCTTATTAATTTTTTTTTATACCTGTAAAAATAAGGAGACTAGAACAATAAACTCAATATTCCTATCAACTAGATTTTTAACATTGCTGTTTCTTTATTTGTGAACAAGTGTTCTATAGCCATTTTCAGAAATGGGACACTTTTTTTTTTTTTTTTTTTTTTTTTACATAACCACAAAACCATGACCACAACTAACAAATCCAACAAGAGTGTCTGATTAGTATTTGAATATTTAATAGTCAATCCATAAATTGTTTTCTAAAAAAGCAATTCCAGTTGAATCGGGAGCAAGACATACATGCACATTGCTTTCACTGCTAAATACTTTCCCCTGCAGGGGTAGGAGTGGGGTCTGCAGTGTTGGGAACAGAGACTGCCAGGTACCAGAGCTAATGAAATGCCTCTGAAGTAGGAACAGCATCTGTGGGGTTGGATAATTCTGGGGCAGGAGCCATGAGCTATTTCCGTTGCTTGCGCAGCAAATTTTATTTTATTCCATTTTTCTCTGACCTGGAAAGGCAAAGAGGCTGGGCATAGACCTTCAGATCAGTGAGGAGCTCTCGTGGGGACGTCTGTATATGTCAGAATGTATTTGTAAAGTGGCTGTATTGCCTCGGGGAGAAGAGCTCTCAGCTCCCCGAGAGGGCTTGGTACCTGTGCTTGCTTTCTTCCCACTGGTTTCTTTTCTCCTTCATTAAAAACCTGTAGGTCCTACATGGAAAGTCCTGTCTTGAGTTTCAGGCCCTGAGAGCACACACTCACCTAGTCCACTTGGGTGGCCTGGTTTCTCTCCAGAAGGAGGGTAAATAAATAGTGCTGGCTGTGCCCGCCCCTAGGCCCTGGCCTCCTGCTCATCCTTCACAGAGGTGTTTTGAACATGTTGCAGACTCCCTTTTAGCCTTCCCCTCCGAATCAAAGGTCCCTTGCTGTAATCTAAATGCCACGGTGTACCCGTGGCTGGGGCTGACGAGGATTGGCAAGAGAAGCTGGCCCGCGTCACACATCGTCAGCTGTATCACCATATGGCCTACGACATGGCACTGTGTGACGCTGCCAAGGGTGAGCCTGGCTGAGGACTGAGGCACAAAGCTGCCAGGGTTTTTCCGGACAGGGACCTGGTGGCTAGGGAGGGGTTCAGAGGGCTTTTCCCACCCCCACAGCTTCGAAGTGGAGACACAGGAGGGCTGGGGGAGGATGCCGTGGGTGGTCTGGTTGGGGCCTTGGCAGCAAGGTCTGGGGGCTCGGGGGCATGTGTGGATCATGGTGTCGGTTTTCTGTCCCATGAAATTCTCTCGTGGTGTCTTCCAAGCCTTAAGGGCTGGTAGAACAGTCCTTTGCACTCTCATCTGTGGTCCCACTGTGTCCTGAGAGCACCAGCCCCTTAGTGGGCTACTGCTTTGTCATTGTCTCCTTTGGGTTGAAAGGCCTTCAGGGTTGGTGACAACGATCACCTTGTAAATTTGGTAAATACGGACACTCAATAAACACAAACGTTTTCCTGAAGCCCAGAAAGGTGAGGGCAAAGACGTATGTTTATAGTGAATTAGGTCGGTCACGAATATGATAAAAAGATAAAGCTGAGGGGGGCCTGAGTGCCACACTACATCCAAGCTGCTCAAAGGATGCTTCATTGCACAGTGTCGTTGATGGCTGCTGTTCTGTTGAGCAACAACCATGGTCCTCATCTTTTCTTGCCTGAATGCCAACTCCTCCGCCCATTAGCAGGTTGTTACTAGGTTACTTGGTGATATTTCTATTATAACCACATCTTACCCTTCATCCATGCCTTGGGCCATATAAGCAGAGAATTTGCTGATGCCGTCTCTTTCCATTCCCCATCACACTGGGGTTTATATGTAGCAGCGGGTGCTTAGATACTTCAGGAAAGCCTGAGAGTGGGTCTCTATGAGTTCAGTGGAGGGAGAGATTTGGTCCTGGCTTCATCAGTACAGCCTTCCTAAAGGTGGTTGGAATGGTTGGTTGACCCTGCCTGAGAGAGGAAGGGTGGAGGATGGATGGAGGGAAAGGGGGAATAGAAATCAGGTTGCATGTAGAAAAGGTCTGAGGAGACTCGGAACCCTCACTGCTAAGACCCATAAAGAGGCATGGCTAAGCAGTTGGGAACCCGTGACTTCCATTTTTGCATACTAGAAAGAACCTGAGCTGCCAAGGCCTGTGGATACTGACCACAAGGCCTGTGGATACTGACCACAGGGTAAGGTGACAAACATTCTTCAGACATCACGCTGACTGTTGTCTTTGTAAAGGAAACTGATGAGAGTAAGCCAAACTAAGGAAGATAATCATTTGAGTTTTTGTTTTATTTTTTGTTTGTTTGTTTTGGTTTTTCAAGACAGGGTTTCTCTGTGTAGCCTTGGCTATCCTGGACTCGCTTTGTAGACCAGGCTGGCCTTGAACTCAGCGATCTGCCTGCCTCTGCCTTCTGAGTGCTGGGATTAAAGGCGTGTACCACCACGCCTGGCCTAACATTTGTTTATTAAAGGAGCCCCAAATTGCTGTCTGGGCTCTAAGACTTCAAAAACTCAAGTCTCCAGGCTCCAGATGATAAGATGAGGAGACCCCTGCCTCCAGGCTGTTAGTGGTCTAGCGGAACAGGAAATACTCGGGTGGACTAAAAAGGATGGGGAAGTCCAAGGTTTTTTGATTTGGAAAGTAATGGCCATACAGGCTCTTTAGAAAATATTTTGATGGCATCCTAAAAAGCTGATAACTGACCACCAGCTGCCCATCTCATCTGGTCCCTCTACTCCTAGGTATTTACCCAAGATAAACAAAGGTGGCAGCAAGCTTTTCTCAGAATTCCATCCCTGTGGATCTCTCCTATTGTGAGGTCTCCAGACTGTTGCAAATCTGAAAAGTAGCTCATGTGCACGTTTCTAGTTCTGCCCTCCAGAATCTTGTACAGGACTGTTCATTAAAGCTTCACTTGTAGTGTCCCCAAGCTGGAAACAACCCAGATGTTTGTCAGGAGATGAATGAGAGACAAACTAGTCTATCTATGAAAAGAAAACAGGTTAGCAATATAAAGAAAAAAAATGACTGTAATTATGTTCACTGAAAAAAAGTCAGATGCCCTAAAAAAAAAACCCCACATACCTCTCCAAGTTTCCCAAAAAAACCCAAGAGATAATCCATGATTCCATTGATGAAACATTCTAGAACATTCTAACTAGTCTGTAGTGCCACCAAGTAAGATAGATTGCTCTGAGATGGGGGGAATGTGTAAGGCGGGGGGGGGGACGACGACGAAGGCCTCTGTGGACCCTCAGGGCTGATGGAACTCTGTGTGTGTGTGTGTGTGTGTGTGTGTGTGTGTGTGTGTGTGTGAAACAAGTGCATATTCTCCTGGATAATTAAAATCCTGTCCTTTCTGCCACCTGTTCTGCTTTGCCTTGGGTCAAAAGCCGTGGAGTCAGCTGATCCTAGACCGAAACTGTTGAAACCATGAGCCCAAATAGATGATGCCTGCTGTTTAAGTTGTTGATGCCGGGTATTTTATCATGGTAATGAAAACCTAGCTGACACAGAGTGGGTGAAAAACATTTAAAAAATAAGTTTGAACTGTGGCTGGTTGAAATTGCCAATGTAGAATTCACCAGGTACAGAGAGCTGACTCCATATTCCTACTCCCGAACTGGAATTAATTTATTTCAGTGGAAATGAGAAGAGGGGAAAAAACCCTCAGATATCCTCACGGAACTGAGGGGTGAAGGAAAAGAGTCCATTATAGCTACACATATGAGAGGAGCTTGGATGGAGGCTGAGCTAACAAGAGTTGCCTTGGGGACCAGTTGGGGTAGCACCAAGGAAGGGGGATGAGAGGTGGGCTTCACTGAGCAGCAAATATTAAGGAAGGAAGGACTGAGAGGCAAACCCACCAAGCCTTGTAAGTGAACTGAGAGGAGACCAAAGTGGTCACGAGTACAAGTGGACCAGGGCAAATCAAGGCAGGAGGCTGGACAGGCTGTGGTCAAGGGGAACCGGCCAGACGAGGGTACCTAATGATGCTACTGCACTGAGCAACCTTGGGGTATATCATCTCTCTGTTCTGCCTCTCTTTTTTTCCACCTGTGAAATGAAAATGATAATTATATGTACCTCGCAGTGCTACAGTGAGCAAGTTCCTTGCTTACCACAGGGTGTGTGATTTGTCAGCACACCTACAACAGTCTTTCTTAAGATATTCATTGGCTCCTTTCTTCACAGATTTCCGGTCTCTGTTCAAATGAAACTCCATGAGAAAAGCCTTTGCTGACCAAATTGAGACTGGATGTCTACCCAACACCGTCGCTTGTGTGGGCTCTCTTGCCTCTCTTTGCTGGAATATACTGAGCTTTAGACTCCGTGATGGTGGCGGAGGGGGGGAGTCGGCTGTTTAGTCTCCAACCCTTTGTGGAATCTCACAGATGCTCAGGACATTCGCTGTGCCTCTGGTGACCCATACAGCACTCGTAGGCTTCGGTCTCTTCCTCTGTTCATTATGGAGGCCAAGTGCCTGAAGACCTGGGGATTTGGTGGGTAGTCAGGGGGCGACGTGGTAAAAAAGAGGGGGAGGAGTGGCTGTGGCAACAAATGACAGTTGATCAATTCTCTATACAGGCAAGTTGCCGACGGGCAGAAGTTTAAGAGCTTGGAGTTGCCCACTGTGGTGTACTGTGGGATCCTAAGGGAGAGGCTTGGCTTGTTTCACCTTGTATCTCTGATCTAGTCAAGTGTTTTTAGCACGGTTTCCATTTCCATAACAAAATACCTGGGATCAAATAATGTACAAGGGGCAGTAGCTTATCTAGCTCAAAGTGTAGGGACTGGAGAGTCCCAGAGGCTGTCACCACCACCTGCTCGGCCTCTGGTAAGAGCCTGCTTGCTGCCTGTTAACATGGCAGGGGCCTCATGTGCTGAGATAGCAAGCGGTCTTGTCTCTTTCCCTCTTCTATTAAAACCATTAATGCTAGCATAGGGGTCAACTCTCGGGACCTCATCTAACTCTAGTCATGCCCAGAAACCATTAACACCCTTGGGAAGGCCACTGTTAATACATTGGCGGGGCTGCGAAGCCAGCATAGCCACCATTGCACACCCTGTACCCTCCCACTCCTTGACAAGAGAGCACAATGGCTTTCTTGAGATACAGGTCACTTAGCATAGAATCTGCCCATTTAAAGGGTACAATCCAATGGCTTTAAATACAGTTACATTTATACGATTGTTACCCCAATGCATAGGACCTGTGTGCAATGCCCACACTCGTTAGCAGTCCTTCCCTGTTCATCTCTCCCCACTCCTAGGCAACTGCTAATCCAGTGTTCTGTCCCCTCATGATACTCTGCAGGAATGAAATCATATAATACGTGGTGATTCCAGCTGGCTTCTTTTGCTTAGTATATTGTCTTTAAGCTTCACCTGTGTCATAGTGTGTGTCTGCAGCTCCTTTGTGCGGCTGCGTCATATTCTGCTACAGTGCATATAGTATAGTGTACGCTAGCTATCAGGTCATTGCCACTGGAAAATTGGTTTTCTTGGGCTATCTTGAATAAGTCTGCTATGAGTGTCCACATGTACATTTTTGTCCTTCAAAGATCATGCTTTTTGAGACTTACCACAGGCCATGCCTCGCACATACTCCTGAAATGAGGAAGTAGTGTAACCCCCTTAGCCGAAGGCGTCTTTGAATAGGACTGTCCCGAGCTCTCCTCTCCGCATCAAGGCACTGTACTTTCTCTGTGCCCCTGTCCCACATTTCAAATTCCTGTTATACGCACATGTGGGGAGAAAACACACCGGTGCAAGGCAGTGTTGATCTGTGGCCAATGAGTGGGATGGTGGGTCATCATTTAATACATAATCAAAGCAGCCCCACTGTGGAGGGTGACCAGCTCCAGGTTCTGTGCAGAAGGAGCACATTAGCCTGAGGGGGCGGGGCCAAGAGAGGAGCTGAGACTTGCGTCAGAAGAGCAGCCAGCCACATGGCTCTCATTTACCCATGTCAGTGCAGGGCTGGGAAGAGCTTGACGGCTGGTTTGTGCCTTGAGGCTTCCTTACTGCCTAGCCTTGGGGGCCTTTTATAGGCCCACCCGTTGAGCTACGGAGGGAGCCAGGACCAGAGAAACTGGGAAGGCATGGTGGCCCCCCCCGCCCAGTTCAGCAAGCAGCAGCACCTCTTCAGGACTCTTCCTTTTAATTTAGAATGTCCGTGTTACCCTCCTTTGACTCAAACATTGAGGCACCTTGGTTATGATCTCAGGAATAAGACAGAAACAGCTAGTTGGGCTGGTGGATAATCTGTGTGTGGGAGGCTCTGTGAGGAGCACCCTTGCAAGTCTGCACCCATGTTCCTGCCTCGCTTTGAAGACGAAGGGAAGGATTCTTTTGGGAAATGCTGAGTTAGTCATTTTCACAGTTCTTGTCTTTGGCCAGCTAGCAGGCACCTGCTACTCTTTATGTCTCTTCAGTGTGACTGTTGAGATCTTTTGGAGTTGTGGAAAGGCTGGAAGCAGCCCTGCATCCAATTAGGAGGAGAAATGCCTGTGTATAGATGAGCTACAGCGAGGAGCGTCAGAGGAGGGAGGAGTCTGTGGGGGACCAGAGTGATCCAGGGAGGCTTCCTGGAGGAGGCAGCCTGTGAAAGGTAAATGCACTGGATGTAGATGGGTTTGCTTTTGGGTGGACCTTGGCTTCCTCTGTCTAAGGAGGGAGGCATCTCACGGCAAAGCCGCTTTGTATCTTAAAGCCAACATACATATATAGAAAATTGAGCTATAAAAAGGATAGAAAGAAAGAATGAGAAAAAGCAGTTAATGCCATGAGCCTAATTCAGCACTGGAGTTTGTCTCCATGTGTTGGCAAAGGGGATGAAATGAAGTCCCAGTTTATTTCACAGATCACCTTATAAGGGGAGTCTATTCCTAAGGAAAGTCAAAAGGATTTTTTTTTTCTCTACAATTATTTCCTTATGTGCTAGTTGACTTAAAGAACTCATTGGGATACAAGACACATCCATGACAAAAGCTTTTAGACATGTAGAGGGCCAGCTGGAGGGGTGACACACTGGAGCTAATTCAGATGGTTGCTAGGTTGGTGGGGTCTGGAATCTGGGGGCTCTGGCTTACAGGGACAGGAACCAGAAACATTTTCTAGAAGAGGATGCAGGAGAGGAAAAGTCCTGGACATGTGACCATAATGACATTGACCTCGCTGACAGATGCGGTTCCATGCCCTGTCTTGTGTAACTCCCGTGTCTGGATATGGATGTGGTACAGAGTACACTGCACATCTGATGTTAGATACCAGAGCTGGCCCGGTCACTGTCACCAGAGCTGTGTACCCTGTGACTCTTTGACCCATACTAATTGGGACACTAAAGCACCCATTCCTGTCCCTGACAATTTTGAAAGCAACTTGAAGCCAAAAGGAGCAATCAAAATACAGAGAGGATCCCATGCCAGCAGGTGGCTTGACAGCTCTTCCTAGTACCTACAACTGTCACTTATGGAATGGACAGCCATTTTATCAACTCAATAGCCATGTCGTTCTCACAACCGGAAGCACGTGCTGGTTTCTGAACTTTGTCACAGGGCCTAGGGTGAGGTAGACGTACTCTGATGCCCTAGCCTGAGGAAGTCTCTAGTCAAGACTCTCCTCTTGCTGTGTTTCATTCCTCCATGGTGGTTGGGATGTTGTTCCAACCCTTTTTTGGCCTCCAGCAAGCCCCTGGCCTCTTGTTTGAGGTAAGTACCTGTCTGTCTGATTTTAAACCATCCCTGATGGGCCACGTTCTGTTCTCAGGGTCATGGCTTTTGTACCCTTCCTCCTTCAGCTAGCGCTGTCTACAGACCACAAGTCCTTTCCAAGAATCATAAAAGCCGAGTCCAGGTCTCCCTGTTTTTAGAGCCTGCCTTCCCTTCAGGACCACCCAGCAAGTCCCTGTTTTCCATCTGGGAGATCCGCACATTAGGCATCTGGGAGGGTCGAGGCTGGCTGGCCTTCCACCACCCTGTTAGCTGACCCCTCACCTGGGTTGTTGGGTTGGTGTGCTCCCTGTAGCTACACTCCTGGGGGAGGAGCTGCCAGGCAACGTTTTGTTATGCCATACCAAAAATACTCTAAAAATATATTAAGGTTTGAAGTGTCATCGATGGAGGAAAAAAGAGGAGGAAGAGGAGGAGGGGGAAGATTTGAGACTCCTGTTACCTTTGGCCCGTAGGATCAGTCTACGCTTATTTCCATTGGAAGAGATAGTCTAATCTGGGGCTACTGCCAAATTGGTTCCACTGCGTTGGAAACGATGGTGACCAACTGAATGAGGTTGAGATTTACACCCAAATTCCAGGCTTCGTTCCTGCTCGGCCTAAGTGTTTGGCCTCAGCTGACTGTTGTCATTTGGGAATAGGGTTGGATGATCTGGGTAGCTTCAAAGTCACATTCCCATGGGCTCGGAGGGACTTCCCCTCTATACACCAGGCCTCCCTTTGACTCTCTGATGCTTTTGAGGGCTCCTACTTACACCTGGCTGTACCTTGGGGCTGACCTGCAAAGAGAAAGAGGGAGTTGTCTAACAGATCCATGGTGTGTGGCTGTGCGCTTGGCCAGCACACCCAGAGCTGCACCGATAGCTCCATTCCTTCCCTCTCCCTAACAGATGCCGCCTATTGAGCCTTCATTTGATGCCAGGGGCTGTGCTAAGCAATGGGTTAGCACATTCCTTGTTCCATCAGAAACCTTACGCACACCGATCAGCTCACTTTACACATGGGGGAGTAGCAAGACTGGGATGGGGGCCTCCGCACTGTGGGGGCTCCCAGACTATAATGGCCAGAGCGGTCTTAATCTCCTCGAAGGGGCATCCCCCCCTTTTTTAAACCAGTGTAGATCTTTGCCTACAAGGTCTCTCTGTGTAGCCTTGGCTGTCCTGGACTCACTCTGTGGACCAGCCTGGCCTCAAACTCACAGCGATCTGCCTGTCTCTGCCTCCCGAGTGCTGGGATTAAAGGCGTGCCCCACCACACCCAGCTTTTCCTTAGATTTTTTAAAGCAAAGATGGACTAAATGAGCATCAGTAGGTGAGTTAGTTGGCCAGCCAAATACCCGAGACAGCAAATTTACATGAAGAAAAGGTTCCTTTTGGGCCCCGGCTTTCTATTCCATGGTCAGCTGGCCTTAAAACCTGTGCTGAGAACACACGACTTGCTGGGAGTGAAATGCTTTCTTCCTTGCACGAGCCAGGAGTGGTCTGGCGTCCCACAATCTCATTCAAAATCCTCACAGGGACCTCTCCACCAGATAACCAAGGCCAAGTTTGTACTGCAGAGAAAGGGCTGAAATGACTTCATAGCATTCCTCGTCTTCACTAGCCCAAACCCAGACCTGCTGCTGTCCAGCCACGTCCGGGAAATGCGTAGGCTTGATTAGTCGGTCACTCTCTCTCCTTAGAACTTCTCTCCAAGCAATCTTGGCCCTCCTCATTTCTCTTCTCCAAAGTCCTCAGCTTGGGAGGCTGTGATACTGCATTTTTTGGGTCATAACATGCACTTCCCCCCAAAAGTGTGGGTAGGGTGTGCCTTATGGTCCGATTGCTGTTTTTTTTTTTTTTTTTAAACTTCTTTTCTTGTTTTACTGTTCTAAAAACTGGGTGCGTCTTATGGTCAAGTGCATCTTATAGTGCAAAAAATAAGTTAGTGTGGACATTGGTTTTCCGGCTGCCCCTGGTAGAACACCTCCTCTGGGCCTCTGGTACCAAGACGCTTCCTTTCTTTTTCTTTTCTTCTGTCCAGACACAGTGAGTCTTGGAGACAGGAAGGACCATGGGAAACATGTAGTTTAACTCAGTTAGGGAGAGAGGAGCAAATCTTGGGTTTCTTCCACGTTTGAGAGAAACGCTTGCATGTAACCTGTTGAGAGAGTTTCAAGCTGTAGATCTATCAGTGAATCGTTTATCGTTTTCCTTATAAGGGATGAGGGTCTGAGTGTGATGGCCAGAACTAAAGTTAAAAAAAAAAAAAATCAAATAGGGAGAGGTGATAGGTGCTTGTAGTTGGCTCCCTTGGAAGTTGGTGACAGGAGGACCCTCTGCTCACTGGCCAGCCAGCCTACCTGCTTGTTGAGTGCCAAGCAGTGAGAGACCCTGTCTAAAGAACCCAGGAACAGCACCAAAGGTTGTCTTGTGACCTCCACTGTGCACATGCGTGTGTGCACTCGGGGTGGGGGGGTAGGTCTCAAGCTGAAGTGAGCAGATACGGGGATGTGCGTTTACTTGATGGACTCCTTCCCGGCCTCGTGGCTTTCTCCGCTGAGATCTGAAGTCTGTTTACTTAACTAGAACCCCATGCATTATCTGTTCTAGGCTGCTTCTAAATACTTGTGTGTCGAGCCATAGAATCCTAGGACCAGGAGGCGTAGATTTTCTGGATGATCACCTGGGAAGAGTCCTTGGGTAATTGCTTGACTCGTTGTTGTCATTTTTATCTAATAAGTTGTATGTTCTTTCACCGTGTGGCTAAGGTTGGGGACATCCAGAGCTGTCCTCAACTTCTTTTCTTTTTTTGTTTTTTTTTTTTTTTTTTTTTTTTTTTTTTTTTTTCGAGACAAGGTCTCTCTGTGTAGCCTTGGCTGTCTTGGACTCACTCTGTGGACCAGCCTAGCCTCGAACTCACAGCGATCTGCCTGCCTCTGCCTCCCGAGTGCTGGGATTAAAGGCGTGCCCCACCACACCCAGCTTTTCCTTAGATTTTTTAAAGCAAAGATGGACTAAATGAGCATCAGTAGGTGAGTTAGTTGGCCAGCCAAATACCCGAGACAGCAAATTTACATGAAGAAAAGGTTCCTTTTGGGCCCCGGCTTTCTATTCCATGGTCAGCTGGCCTTAAAACCTGTGCTGAGAACACACGACTTGCTGGGAGTGAAATGCTTTCTTCCTTGCACGAGCCAGGAGTGGTCTGGCGTCCCACAATCCCATTCAAAGGAACACCCCCTGTGACCTAAGAAACTCTCAGCAGTCCCCACATGAAAGCTTTTCCATTTCTAAAAGTGGCACACAGAGGACCAAGCCTTTTGCACTTAGGCCTGGAGGGGACTTGCAGAATCTCACCGGAGCAGTGCACATATTGGCACTGCTTAACTTACATTTATTTGATAGAAGATAGGTGAAACCCTAACTTAACTTAGCTGAGGAAATTCAAACACACGTGCTGCTAAAGGCAAAAGATTTTAGTGCGGAGAAGAAAGTGCTTATGGCAGACAGTTAAAGCCGTGGTGGGGCCTTAATTAAGGATTAATTGATTAAGCAATTGCCTAATTAATCTAACTGGTGTCTGCTGGACACAGAGGTCACTCTTCCAGCGTGCCTGTGTGTATACAATCACATGAAGCCAGTATCTTATGTCTGAGATGTATGGAGGGGGCCAGGCCTCATCTCCACACCCAACAGGTGAACTGCAGCCTGAGGCAGTGAGAACGGTAGGAGGGGGGAGCTTCCCCGCTCCCTTTCCTCAGCATTGCACACTTGGGAAGATCTCATCTGTGGGCAGGCGATCCAGAAGTAAGGTGAAGCAACCACTTCTTTGCCAGAAGCTCAATGGAAGGGTCAACATTGCCATAGGACCGGAACATGCTATTCAGTGTATTGGAGTAAATTAGGCTATGATTTTTGTAGAGATTAACATTAAGACCAACATGTATCAAAGCACTTACTTTCTCCCTTTAGCTTTTGTGATTTGCTGTGACTTCTTGCCTGATGGTCTGACCTGAATGCCTCAGAGATGAAGGCACCTCTCAGATCTCTGTAGCAAGAGGAGCAGATGTGCTGAGGAGCTGGACCCCACAGGAGCCACACCCCTCTCCCCTGTGGCTCTGGCCTTGGGCCATCCCATTGATGGCCAGCCCTTGAAACCCATGCTCACGATGCTTGCTTTCCTCAAACCTGGATGAGGGAAGTGCCTTACTCCTCATATATTCTAAAGCAGTGGAAAACTTTTAAGAGAAATTTACCCATGTGTTTCTAATTAGTTTCTACTTAATTCACATAATTTTTTTAAAGAGAGAGGGTGCTGTGCCACATGATGAATAAGTCTAGAAAGCAGGCTTTCTGAAGAGATTTTTTTAACTGCCCCCCCCCCCCAAGTGCAATGCTTATTGAAGGTTGGAATTGGTGGCCAGAGAATTGCATGTTGGGTTATAAGACATGAGCCGTGGTGGATCTCAGCGGATGCTTCAGTTGCACCTTCTGATGCAGCTGGGTTGAGGGTCACGACCTCTGAGCTGGCCCCTTTCTCAGTTCTTTCTTCTCTCCCAGAAGGCTGGTGTGTGGTGCAGCACTGCCTCTCCTGGTTTGCTTCTAAGGGTCTTCAATCAATAAACAGGGTTCTCTTCAAGTCCCTGCCATCCTCGCTCACATCTTTCTTCCTCTTTCCCTTTCCCTTTTGTTTGGGGCAAAGGGTTTATGAAAAAAAAGGTCAAGTATCTTGGCTGAAGTTCTGATGATGCTGGAAACACAACTATGGACCATTGACACCCTCCCATCCCCGGATCCTAGGCTCAGAGATGAGACCACCCAGCAGGCTCCTGGGCTCCCATACAGCTCCTTCCCAGAACCCGGTTCTTGGCGGAGTGTGCCTATTAAAACATTAATGCACAGAAGGGGATTTCCCCCCTCTTCTGGACAACTCTCTATCTCCCACTTCTTCCAGGAGGCTCTGTTTCAAGTTTGGGAAGTTGAATGACCTTGGGTAATTGAAAGTTGCAGAAACAACTGAGAACCTCATAGCCGTGAACTTGCAGTTCCCAGAGTGGGTTGCAACCTAAGACCTCACCCCTCCCTCTGGGCAGCAACTGGGAAAGTTAAGCACAGGAGATGGGGGCGAGATACTCTAGCAAACAAATCCAGGAGTTTCTTTGTGGTCCTGGGCAAACTGAATCCCTATTTACAAGGCTTTGAAACCTTGAGCACACAGCAGAGAGATGGCTCAGAGGTTAAGAGTACTGTCTGCTCTTCCAAAGGTCCTGAGTTCAATTCCCAGCACCCACATGGTGGCTCACAAACATCTATAATGAGATCTGATGCCCTCTTCTGGTGTGCAGGGGTACGTTCAAGCAGAGCACTGTATAAATAATAAATAAATCTTAAAAAGAAAAGAAAAGAAACCTTGAGCTGCAAAGGACAGAAGTGAAGTCTGAAGACACCACTGTCAGCTAAGCCTCCTGTTCACCCTAAACTTCAGACCAGGATAATCAGTCAGAGGAAGGAAACGCAGTGGCTGTGTGCTAGCTGGAGAGCACGTGTTCTGACACCAGTCTCATTCTGAGGGTGGGGCATCTGAGGGCATGGCAGATCACTGTCAACTCTGAATGACAGCAAGAAGTCAACCTGGGACTTTCTCACCGGAGTTAGGAAATCAAGGTGTGTGTGCAGATGGGGGGGGGGGTCCCATTCTTCCTTCTGGCCTCCACTCCTATTGCTTTACTTTTTGTGGGTCTTGGAACATAACTAGAGAATTGTCAGATACCCATAGATCCAGAGAGAGGAAGTGAGGAATTGTGGTAAATCACAATACGACAACGAAAGAGCCAGCGGCAACATGGCACAACCCCAATAATAAACAGGGGGGGGGGGTGGTGGAATCTCAGACGTGTAGGCATAAGATTATTGTGTGATTAAATTCTGATTTCTGTACCCACATATCTGGTTTACAATCCTTGTTCTGAGAATCTCCTGTCTCAGTGTTGTGCAAACACTGCTCCCCAAGTGTCCCCTGATATGCCAATAAAGCAGCTTAGCTTACAGCCAATCACCAAGGAGGGAGAGAATAGGGCTGCACTTCCTGCCAGCCAGGAGAGGAGGAGTTAGAGGAGGAAGTAGGGGGTGGAACCACGGGAGGGGTCCAGGTGACAGCAGGAGAGAGAGCTGGAACAGGAAAAGCTACAAAGTGCAAGTGGCTCTGGGATGTACGCTGGGAAGAAACCAAACTAGCTTTGAGGGTTAAGAATAGAGTAATAACTGCTCAGTTCTTGTGCTGTGACGCTTGTTAAGATAATATAATAGAGTCTCAATTATTTGTGTGGTAGCTGGGTTAAGAGAGAAACTGAGAAACAAACAACAGTTTTATAAAAATAACACAGACCCTTGGGTAGCTAATGGGCCAGGACATTTTTTGGTTGGAGTGAATGACTTATCTTGGGCTTCTGTTTCTACTCAGGTCATGACAGTGGCACAGAAGTGGAAGTCTTGGCCTGTAGGAAGCACATTACCACATCTACTTTGATCTTTGGACTTGCTTCCAATGCAGACGTGCTTTTCAGTTTAAAGGGAGCTGGGTGAATAGTTATGGAAGTAAGATGGAGATAGAGAATACTTTTCTCAAGTAATCCCCTCTTCCTGGGAGGGAGGTGGTGAGGACGGGCCCAGGTCCCTCACTGGAGGCACCCGTGCTCTTTGTTACATTTACAAAAGGGAAAAGTCCACACCGCAGAGTCTCCCTTTAGCCACCCTCTTACCGAGCCACTTCCAGCACTTTTGGAATTCGGAAGACTGTGTATTTTAGCAAAATGCATTGTCTCAGCATCTTTATTTTGCTTATCCAAAACTCTGGATTTTTCTTTTCCATTCATCCTTGGGGTGTTTATGTAGGAAGAAAACATGCAGTCAGCTTAGCTCACACTGTGGAGAGAATGTAAGTGCTGGGTAGCTCTTGTAATATTGAACGCTATTCTATACAGAATTGAAAACCAGAAATACACTTCAAGGGCAACCTCCCCCTGCCCCCTCCCATCATACTCATTATATCTAAATTTTACTGACTGTCAGAGGAATGGTCTTAGAAAGCATTTGTCTTCACTCGGGGCATCTGTGGCTTTGCTGTTATCGTGGTGTGGGGTGACCACGGGGAAGGGTCCAGGTGTGGATTCCTCAGAGGGATGGCTTTACTGGCAGAAGATTTGAGGCTCTCTTTAGCGGGGAGTTTTATGTTTGGATTTTAGTTGGCTGGCTGTTTTGAGATATATTTTGCTACGTAGCCCAGGCTAGTCTGCAACTTGCAGCAGCCCTCCTGCCTCTGCCTCCTAAGTGCTGGGATTCCAGGCACATGCCACCATGCCCCAGCTAAGGACCTTTCGCCTCCCACTCTTCAAACACCACAGTATCAAGTGTCTCCACGTTATGCGGAACTGGAACATCATGTGGTGGAAACTTTCGTAGGAAGAACTGATCCAAAGAGCCTGAAGCAAAGACGTTAACCCCCCAAGGCTGAGTGAGTCTCAGGAAGGTTCCAGAGAGGAGCCGTTAGTTGGCAGTACCGGCAGTGCCCTGGTGAGCAGCAAAATCATTGGCTAGGCCTTGTGGACAGTTACCCAAGCCCAAATGTCCAACATCACAGAGAAGGACCTTGGAGGAAGCCCAGCTTTCCACACCTTTCTCAGCCAGATGTTTCGCAGTGGGTGGATGCAACCTCACGGTCAATTTGACAATTCTGCTAGTGGAAGGAAGTCAAAACAACGAAAGCTCCCTGGCAAGTGGCTACATCACCAACTGTGTACTCCGGGAATGCTTTCTTCCTGTGCCTCCTCCTGGTCTGACTCTAATTATCTCCAGTGACATCTGATTGACTCCAAATGACACAGTCTATGTGTGCCCCATGGGGGATGGGTTGGGGAGCATCAGCCCAGAAGCATATCACATTTCATTAGTGGGGCTTTCATGGCACTGTCCAGGTCTGTCAAGAAGCACAAGCGCATGCTGTCTGTCTCTGTCTCTGTCTCTGTCTCTGTCTCTGTCTCTGTCTCTGTCTCTCTGTCTCTGTCTCTCTCTGTCTCTGTCTCTCTGTCTCTCTCTCTCTCCTCTCTCCTTCCCTCTCTCCCTCTCTCTCTAACCTCTTTGTTTTTGTTTTTGTTTTTGTTTTTGTTTTTGTTTTTTGTTTTTAACCACAATAAGCCTAAGTAACTGATTGTTGACTATGGGGTAAAGAGGATAAGAACATTAGCAAGGATAGTCAGCCTGGGAGGTGACATGAAATAGTTCTCTTTTTTGTTGTTGTTTTCTCACCCAGAGCCCCATCTGGATAGTGGGCCAAACAGATGGATAAGAGAACGAGTGTTGAGCAATTATGGGCTTCTCCCCTCTGTGTTTATCCAAGTCTTGTTTGCTTCGCATGCCTGAGGAAGGACGCCCTGTCTCTACCTCTAGTGAACCATCCCTTTCCTGAATATCTACACCAAGGACAGTGTTTATCAAGCAGCTCTAAACAAATTTCATTCCTACTCTTGCTGTTCCATACAACTAAGTGCGGTGTCGTCACCAAGGCTATTCGACGCCCAGAACAGATCAGACTTCTTTCTGTTTCCGGGGTGGGGCTTAAGTACAGGTATCTATTGATCATTTATTGATCATCTATCATTCTCCCACTGGCACATTCCTCTCATCAGAGCCTCATTTTATTGCTTGTCAGATTCTGGGCCACTGTGGCGGGAGAGCTGTAAGGGCAAGAGTTAAGTTAATTTTCATCTTATGTATTGGTGAACTGGGCAGTGAATCCAACTTTAAAATTCCCTTAGTTATTAATATAACTTTAGCCATCTTTAGCCAGCTGGAGTCTGACTGGATTTGTCTGTATGGGAGCCGGGCAAGACCCAGCAACTGGTCACACTGACTTCCTCTAGCTCTGGTGATAGTCTTTATGTTTGTCCGTCTCTGCCCTGAAAGAGCCGCATCTGAGAAAGCCCTTTCTCCTTCTCCCCGTGGGGCCTTTCCAGTCAATATCGTCCTCCCCCCACCCCCCCCGCCCTCCACCGTTTTTGTTAGGTGTTACAGCTTCCCAGTCAGACTGCCTGTCCTGTGGCAGAGTCATGGGGAGTGTGTTGGAGCATGTGTGCCTGTGCTTCTGTGTGTAAATAAAGTCCTCCAGTTTCAGTGCTCTGGCTAAGAGAGTGGTGGTGGTATGGGGCTGGGGGAGGGGCGTTGAGAACAGACCGCTCCCACCTGAGAACGCACACACCTGTTGTCAGTCACTCACACCTGTGCTCCTGGATGCCCAGGTGATGTGCATGCAGTGCAAGGGAGGCAGGGCTGAGAAGCAACTGCTAGTACTGTGTCCATAGGTAGGAGCCCTCCTGCCTCCTCTGTGTCACTTAGGGCAGTGGTTCTCAACTTTTCTAATGCTGTGGATCTTTAGTACAGTTCCTCATGTTGTGATGACCTTCCCCCATAAAATTATTTCATTGCTACTTCATAACTGTAATTTTGCCACTGTTAAGAATCATGATGTATTTAATATCTGATCTGCAGGATCTCTTATATTTGACCCCTCCAAAGGGAGTCGACCCCTACAGTTGAGAGTCGCTGACTTAGGGGATTCTGGAAGACTAGATATTTTCAGAGCAGTGCGCACCCCAGGCCTCTCTCAGGGAATGCAGTTGGGTGCCCCCCTCCTTTGTGGAGTTGTCTCTCTTCTCTGGACTCGGCACAGCATCGAGGGACAGTCTGGAATGACTATCCAGATTCATCGGGCAAGTGGGAGCCAGGCTTCCTGTGTCTGAGACACAGCATTGGCTGTGGCTTTGCTATTTTCGGGTGTGATGTTGCTATTTTGTTTTGGAAAGACACATTCTGCCTGCCTTTTCACACTAAAGTAGAGTACAGTTTTGGGGCTCAGGCCTGAGAAGTCGGACCCCTGCTATTCCCTTTGCTGTGTCGCTGGGTGTTCAAGAGACCCCTGTTTTCCCAGCAGTGTAGAGACTGTTGGAATTGTGTACCTTCCAAGGAGGACCAGGCAGGGCACAGGGCAGCGTCACCCACAAAACCACACAAACACCCTGTGATTTAGGCAGGCGGCAATTAAGGTAATCTCTCCATCTTAGGTGGATGATGAAATTGAGCCTGAGACACCACTGCTCTTGACCTGCAAGTCACCACCAGCCCATCCACGGTGGATGACTTCTTCCTTCCTAACAATCCAGGCTGCTCCCTGCCACTTGGAGACAATGAGGTCCTTAACCAAGGCTGAAAAGAAACCAGCTGAATCCGAGCAAACACAGGCTTTCTTTTTACACATTTCTTAGGAAGTCATTAAGGAATTATTGAGCTGATTAATGTGTGTGGAAAATATTTAAGTCTGGTCATTGTTTAAGCTGGCTAGTGTGACTGCGTTGGGAACCAGCTTGAAGACACTTTAGGAGTGTTCCTTCCCAGTGCCCTTTTAGCTCTGGGGTTCTCAGATCAGGTGACCTCTAGGCTCAGCAGTGATGCTGGGAAGGCAGGCATGTGTTTGGGGTGTCCACTGGTGAACGATGAGCACTGGGTCGGGGGCTGATCAGTTCACACCTCCCCTGTCAAGCTGTCTTCCTTTCCTGTGTTGGCCCAGATGGTGATGACCTAGGTGAATTGGAAACCGCAGGCAAACAAAAGGAAGGGCTCAGAGGGAGGCAGGGCGGGAAGGGGCCCGGCAGGATGTGTTTACTTGCACAGCCAGAGGCTGGCTTTAGGTGCATCCTTGTTTGGGCAGAGGCTGCTGGCTGTCTGCTGGGGAAGAGCCTCTCAGACAGCTAATGAGAGGTTCCTCTGTCTTGGCACTGCCAATTCCCTCGCCAGTGGCTGGGGACAGGGAACCTGTTGGCCACAGGTTGACCTCTCTCAATAGTTCCGTGCACGTGTCTGTGAGACTTGGGCCCAGCACAATACATGCTCTGCTGCCCAGAGAGCCTTCTGAGTGCCGCCCACTGTGACGTGGACTGAATCCTGGCCGTCTTGCCCTTCCTTCTCCTGTGTCTTTTCTTAGAACCTTTATTCCGGTTTCTCCCTTGCCTAAGACACAAAGGAGGTTGAATGACTTCTATGACATACTCTCGTGTGTGTGTGTGTGTGTGTGTGTGTTGCATACGTGTTTTGTGTGTGATGTATATGGATGGGTATTTGTGTATATGTATTGTATGTGTGTTGTGTGTGTACGTGATGTGGTGCGGTGTGGTGGTGGTGGTGGTGGTGGTGGTGTGTGTGTGTGTGTGTGTGTGTGTGTGTGCGCGCGCGTGTGTGTCTATGTGTGTGTAGTACCTACCCCCAGCAGTGCCTGATAGCCTGTGCATCTTCTTTTCCAGAGTCCTTAGCTAGAAACACTTCCCTAAGGTCCCAAGACTTGCACAGATTGTGAGGCATTGAAGATGGAACTGCAGCCATGTGTGTGGCTGCCCCAGCTTCCTGGTGACTTGCTTGGTCACTGCCATGAGGGCCAAGTGTAGTCCCCAATGCTAAATGCACATGGTGGGCCAGGGGGTGGGGTGAAGGAAGGGCTCGTAGTGATGTGCTTGTCCCCATTTGACAGCAGGGGAAACTGGGGACAGGAGAGACAGTTACTGGGTAGCACAATCAGACAAGCTTTCGGAGACCTGGTACCTATTTCTGCATTTCTTCTTCATGAAGCCAGAGATCACAGTGAAAGTACCAAAGGGAGAAAGAAAGCAGGGAGTGTTGGACAAGAAAGAAGGAAGTAGTGGTGCTGGAAGGGATGTCCAAGGGTCACTATGAGAAAGAAGTGCAGGAACGCATTTCCCAGCACAGGCAGATTTTCTTACCCTGCCCTTATCTTTCTCAATTGCCTTCCTGGCAGGCTGACCTTACTCTGGGCTTTCTGCTCCATCCTGGCTCTTCCCAGCCAGCCTGCAGCCGCCACCTGATGACGACGGCTTGGAGCAGTTAGGTGGCAGTGGGCAGCTTGTGCTCACGTTCCGTTCCATAGAGCCAATCTGTGGCTTCCTCAGAACAGGCTTTGTGTGCAGAAGACCCTGTGGGGCTTTGGGGGGCAGCAGCCATTTGGGGAATATGAATAGGGGCTGAAGAAAACAAGTGTTTCAACACTCTGGGCCACAACCCCCACCCCCACCCCCAACCTTCACCCCCTATCCTCTATCCTTATTTTCCTACTCCCCACCCCCCGCCCCACCCTAAGAAAGCTGTCCGCACTGTGACAACCTCTTGGGCTCTTCCTTGTCAGGTGTTTAGAGTTTGGCTCATTTTCGTGGAGTGGTGACAGCTAGGTGGCTGTGGCAGGGTTCAAAGCTAAACCAGAAAGGCATTCTGGGATAGGTGCGGTGTTATTCCCTGGAAGGCAAGAGTCTTGCGGCATTGCTGCTTCAGTTCCGTGGTGGCCGTGTCCAGGCTTCCTTGTGCTCTGGCTGTGTAGGTCGCAGGAGCCTTCGCAGTCCCCGAAAGACCTCCCAGGGAGATCTTTGAAGGCCCAGATCCCAAGAAGGTCTGCCCAGGCCCCCAGGCCCTGCAGCTCTCCTGCTGTGCTCTTTGAGAGCTGGGGCCACTGGAGGCTGTGACACTGTCCCCAGGAGAACTGGCCAGGTTCCTAAGGGTGAAGTTATGTGGGAGTAGGAGTTGACCTACCATCCACATTTGTTCCTCTTGGCCAACCGTGTGATTTTAGACAAAAATGAGGACAAAGGCAGTATGAGCCATTGTGCTTGGCCTTCTGCTCAGCCCCACCAACACAAGCACCAGCTCCCCCGTTCCCTCCAGGAGCCGAGGAGGAAAAACTGTCTCTTCCCTTTGCAGATGAACAGCCAGCATTGATGGTCACCACGGGTGGATTGGACCACAGTTCAGTTTTTCTCACTGCACAACCTTGATAACAAATGGAGCGGGCTCCATTGTCTCCCCAGGAGCTAGCCTCTCTGTCCTAGTTTGTTTCTCTATTGTGATAAAACACTGGCCAAAAGAAATGTGAGAGAGAAAAGGGTGTATTTGGCTTATAGTCCATCCTCAAGGGTAGCCAAGACAAGAACTGAGGCAGGGGCTGAAGCAGAGGCCACGAAGGGATGCTGAATACCGGCTTACTTTGCCTGGCTTGCTCAGTACCTTTCTTATACAGCTCAGTCCTACCTGCCTAGGAATAGCACCACCCACGGTGGGCTGGGCCCTCCCGCATTAACTAGCAATCAGGCAGATTGCTATCTGGCAGATACTCACAGGCCAGTCTGATGGTGGCAGTTCCTCTGTTGAGAGTCCCTCTTCGTAGGCATGTCTGAGTTTGTGTCAAAGTGACAAAAAACAAAACAAAACAAAAAAACAAAAAAACAAAAACAAACAAACAAACAAACAAAAAAAAACCGACCTACTGCACCCCATGCCTTTCTCTTCTCACCTGTCAGATCAAGACCTAAATCAATAATAGACTGCTTGGATGCTCCTGGCCTAGAGTCGGCCTAGGGTTTTGGAGGACTCGTCCCAAATTGGCTTTGGCCTTGGGAATGATGAGAAGACAGAGATGATCACACTCCTGTGTCGCACAGCGGCCCGCCTCAGGCTCTGCAGGTCAGGCACTCACGCCTTACCTTTCTGACAGTGCCCAAGGATGACAGCTATCTGTCACCCCCCAGGTTTTGTGTTCTGGTGCTGCCCATCCAGGGCCCCTGTCTTAGAGGCCGGAGGCCTTTTAGAAAGACTCAGGACTAGAAGAATCAGGATTTTTGTCTGCCTGGGCAGTCTAAGAAGGTCCTTACTTGGGATGTACTGCAGCGAGCGTCCTTGGTTGGGATTCTGATCCGCTTCTGTGCTTCACAGATTCATGGAAGATGAATTGAAGTTGCCTTCATGATGACAGTGGCCTTATTACACCTCGGAGCTTCTAATATTCCCCTTTGCAGGTGTTTCTTTTTTTTTTTTTTTTAAGATTTATTTATTTATTACTATGTATACAGTGCTCTGCCTGCATATATATTTGCAGGCCAGAGGAGGGCATCTGATCACATTATAGATGGTTGTAAGCCACCATGTGGTTGCTGGGAATTGAACTCAGGACCTCTGGAAGAACAGTCAGTGCTCTTAACCGCTGAGCCATCTCTCAAGCCCCATGGGCGCTTCTTAAATCATATGTTAGGTTATGAACATAAGACGGTGCAGAATCCCCTGGGGGAAGGGAAGGGGACTATGAAGGCAAGCTTGGCATGGCCTTCATGTTTGCATCCCTAGCTTTTGTGTCGTCCAATCTCTTCCCTTCTCTCCTATGCTTTATCTCTTGTGTCAAACCACCCTTCTCCTTCCACTCCCATGGCGCTGTCTGATCCAGGGAGAGCTGGATGTTAGAGTCAGGCATGACCCTTTGTGTGACCTTACAGAGCAGGCAGTATGAGAAGTGGCATCTAGCCATGTCTGTGGTTCCAAGTCTCAGGCCCAGGCAGTCAGGCCTTGGCTTCTGGAGCCATCTGATCTCCAGCTCTGCCTCCTGATCAGTGAATCCATCCAGGATGCCTGGTCAACCCCAACTCTGACTCCTCCGAGAGGGATCCGCCCAGGTTGCATAGAGCCAACACAGCCTTTCCCATGGGCTTCTGGGCCCTGACCCAGCCCCTCCCGTTCCTGAAGCTGTCTCCAAGTCCAGGGTATCACAGTGACCAGAGGAAGCACAGCAACACAGCCCCAGCAGGGTGTGGTAAAGGAAGTTGTTTTTCCTAATGGTAAACAGGATAGTAAAGCAACAATAGAAATGGGGACAGTTCACGGTTATCCTCAAGTGGGTCCCTCTGAAGTCTGGATGGTCTGCTGGGAGTGAGTCCCAGGAGCTCAGCCCCAGACAGGAAGTGAAGGTGTTTTGAAACTGTATTTTATGGCAGTCACTTTACCCACTTCTCCTTCGTATGGACATTCTTTGATCCTCATAATCTGCACTGTAACCCCTATTTATTCATGAGGAACAAAGGCTTATGAGCTTTAAGTAAGTCACTCACAGTCATGTGGGAAAAAAGTATGTTAACCAGGCTGCTGGGGGTGTGTCTCGCTGCAGAGGTTTACTCTGTGGGTATGTGAATGTCTGTTTATGTCTGTGTGTCTCTCTGTGTGTCTGTTTGTGTGTCTGTCTGTCTGTCTGTCTCTCTCTCTCTCTCTGTGTGTGTGTGTGTGTGTGTGTGTGTGTGTGTGGGTGGGTGTGTACTTATGGGACAGATGTGTAGACATGGATTTCCAAGTGGATGCTCACAGCATTTGAGCTAATGAAATTCCTCTACCAGCAAGAATTTATTCCCACTTCCCTGCATGTGTGGGAGCATTCCATGTTTGTCCTTTGTTTCTGAGACAGAGTCTTATGTAGCCCAAGATGACTTTATGAGACTTTGAAACCGGAGCTGATCTGAACCCAAGATCTTCCTGCCTCCTCCTTCTCCTTAGTGCTAGGGTCACAGGTGTGTGCCTATGTTTGACTTCTGCAGCATTTGCAACAGACATGACTAGGACGTTTCTATGTCATTGTTAATGCCACACCTCCTTGGAGGATGGAGAAGGATACTGAAGTGATTCCAGATCAGGATGCAGAAGGATTTAAACCCAGGGTCTGACCCCTTCTCCCCTTTCAGTCCAGTCTGTCCCTGTTATCCTCAGGGAGAAGGCAGCAGTAGCCTCCTAACTGGTCTCTGCTTCTCCCCGTGACCTTTCCCTGCGCCCCAGGTGGCACGATCTAGGTTATGCTATTATCTGAGATCCTATGGTGTCCCTTCTGAGCCTGGGCCTCATTGATGGTCCCCATCCCCCAACCCTACAGTCGCATTTTGTAGCTTTGCTCCCACAACTCTTCTGCTGGGTTCCTGCTCTAGGCAGGCTCCTGCTTTTGTGGGAGCCCTCCCCTCACCCGGGGTCACCCCTAATCTGACTCCTCCCTTCAAGGCTCCGAGTCAAAGTCCCCACAGTAAGCCACACCCTCAAAATGCTCCTTCAAGCCACAGTGCTCTTCTCCCGTTGTTGTCCTCCTCATCCTGTGCTTATCACAGTCTAAGACATGGTGTCATTTGTTTATTTGCTGCTGGCATGTAGGCTCTACAAGGATAGTAATGTCTCTCCCCATTCCTCAGTGTGGCCTGAGGACATAGAAGGACCAAGCACATAGCAGATCTTATAACCAGTATTTGATGAATGAGTTAAGTCATACGCTGCATTCAAGAGGGAGTCACAACTCAAGCCCCAAGGTTTCAGTAAAATCAAAGGTCGATGTGCATGTGGAAAGCAGAATGGCCTGTTGGGTGTGACATTGTCTGCCCATCATTGCCCTGGAAAAAAGGCAGACTCAGAGAAGACAAACGACAGTGGCCCCAGCCACTGAGCAACAGAGCTGGGTTTAATCCCAAATCTGGCCTCAAATCCAATAGTTGTACCTCCTTGGGGGACAAAAAGCACCACTAATCCAGGTGTTTGACCCCTGCTCCCTGCAGCTGTGTAGAATCTGGGTGTTGATGCTCAGGTCATCTGGGCCGTCTTCCTCTGCCTCGGTACCATGTGAGCTAGGCCCCTAGTCAGTTCTTTATTTCCTGGGAGGTTTGGGATGACCATGACAACATCCGTAGGGACCTTCTCTTCTTAGTCACATTCTTGCCTTTGCCTAAGCATCGTCACCTTAGGCAATGGCAGAGTTTGGCGGGGGTGGGGGTGTGGGGGGTGATGGGGGGAGAGGGGGAGGGGCATGCCAGCTGCTGAGTTCTGAAGCCTGAGCCTCCTCTCAGGAGGCATTGTCAAGGCCAACTTGCCGCTCTTTTTCTTCACCAGTCTCCTCCCTGAATGAGCACCCACTTGTTCAGATCTGCAGGGGGTAGGGCCAAAGAAGACGCAAGGGAGTGTGAATTCTTTCTTTCGACGGGAGTTTCTGTTCTGCTCGTGGAGATTAACTAGGCCATAGGAAGCCATCAGCTCAGCCTCGGCCATTTATCTAACCATGGTGAGCCCCAGAGATCACCCTGTCTAGCAATGCCGTCACTGGTAGCTTGTGTGAGCACCCTATGTGATCTTGCAACAACGATGATGTTGCCGCTCTGTGCATTTCTTAGATTATATTCTAGTGTTAAATGTTGACATGTGATTTCATTATGAGTTGACAAATCAGGGACATTGAGTATGACCCAGGAGCTGTGTGCTAGGCGTGGCTCTTCTTCAGCTGGGTGTGTGAAAGTGAAGATCACTCTACTCATGTGTGCTGTCCTTAAGAATGAAGAGAGAGAAGTGAGGACAGTGCAGTTATCAGAAGATCGGCCTGCTGAGGGTGAGGGCCACACACCTCACTGTAGCTTCCTTTGTCAGGAGTAGTATCAGATTGGAATTCAGATGGGCCTGGTGTGCTGATAGCTCACATTCTGGAAGTAGATATCTATTTTGCCAAGTGAAGGAAGGTGAGCTTCCTCCACCAGCCACTACCACCATTGGTTAGAGTGCATGCACATTTACGTACATGTAGCCTACTGAGCCCATTAGGTGCTGCTGCTATGGACATGTGCTTACGGCTGCCAGTCAAGCACACCTTTTAGAACATGGGGTTCCAGAGAAACTCGGGTTCTGTAGATTCCACAGAGACAAATGCTTTACACATTCCTTGTGGAACCCACATCGCGTCAATGCGCAGGGAGTTGGTACATGAAAGAGAGAAGCTGCTGAAGACATCTCTCCCTCCCTGCACGGATTTTACTAACCAGTGGAGGCTTGTAGATTTATAATTTAGCCTTCCAGGGTAATTAATTAGACACTGAATTCCATGTATAATGGGGGCCCGAAAAGAGAAGGTTCTGAGAAAAGACAATCTGCCAGACCCTACTTAAACCCTCTATTCTTCTGGCAGTTTTCCGTGAGGTCAGGGGTCAGGAACTGTTTGCAACCTTCTATGCTTCAGCACACGTGCTCTCTGAATTCAGATGCTAGTTGACCTAGGAGGGCCTGAAATTGCCATTTCCCGCTGGATAGAGTAGGTGACCAGGGACATACACATTAAGGTGTGAAGGAAGAATTATTTTGGTTAAAAAATTAAATTTTATACATGAATACTGTATTTGTGTCTTCTCCATCCCTTAACCATTCTCACCTAACTCTCCTGTGTTCCCCCAAACTCCCTCTCAAATGCATAACACACACACCACACACACACACACGTTTTATACACACACACACACACACACACACACACACACACACACTTGATCACATACACATATGTACATATATGTAACCTATTGAGTCTATGTAGTGGCGTTGCTGGTATGTATGTAGATGTGGTTAGGCTGTGCACTTGGGATAGGATGGCCTATGGGGAACCTGTCTCTAGAGACAAGTGATTGTGTCTCTCAGTGGCTGTTGGTTGCCTATAGCTCTTCAGGTGGCGGGGGCAGGGGCGGTGGGGGCAAGGGGAGCCCTGTGAAGTTCCCGCTTGCACACTGGCCTATCCACTGGTGCTATCATTCTGATGGTCTTGCTTAGGTAACCATAGTGTTGAGACTTTATGGGTGCAGGCTGTCTGCCATGCCTTGAGGATGGTATCTGGTGAGTGAGGGTCCTGGACCCTGGGCTCTTAGAGTCTGTCTCCTGCGTGTTCCCTGAGCCTTGCGTTGTAGAAGTTGCACTGTTAATTGGGGCTCAGCACCCCACAGTCATTACTGTCTGTATCCTGTTGTGGATTGCTGTGTTAGTGCCCACCTGTTGCAAGAAGAAGCTCTTTTGATGAGAGCGATGCTCGTCTGTGGAGTGGGGATAAATATTAAGAATTAAGTTAGAGATTCTACTGTTTGGGACAATGACAGTAGGGTCATGGTCCTTGGCGAAGTTTGCAGTGCCAGGCGTGAATTCCTCCTACTGAGTGTGCCAAGTCCCTTGGGCAGCTGTTACTGTTGCCTTCTTGATGGCATCTTCCTGGCCCAGCCATTGCTGTGGTTTGTAGGCCTCACAGCTAGGGAGGGCTGCTCATTGCTTCCCCCCTTTGACAGCGTGCACAGTACCTTCCAATACTAGGAGAACCACTTCTTTAGGGTGACTGCCCAAACAGACAAACAAGGGCTTCGGTCTCGAGCTCGGGGTGTGCTGTAGGTGGCCTGCTTGCAAACTTCTTTGCTTTTAATCAAGACCTGCCTGTGAGAAATATTCACTCAGATGATTTAATCAAAGCCACACACAAGGCTTTAATGATGATATTCACCCCCCTCCGATCCGCCTCTCAATTCCCCTATCATGTGATGATTCTATTTAAAGGAGCCTGTGTGTAAATACAGAGCTTGGGAGAAGCTTCCAGAGGCCAACCTCATGGTCTTTTGTTATAGATCTCTTTGGAACCAAAAAGCTCCAAGAAAACCTCTCAGCCCTCGATGCCGACTCTCCTTCCCCCTTAGATGGGGTGGGGGTGGGGGAAGATGCAGAGATGATGTCTCTGCATCAATGTGAAACTTCTCAGTGTATTAGACAGGATGAAAGAGGCCTCAGAACAGTGTGGCTCTGTGTGTGTGGTGGGGGGTGGGTTTGAATTCAGGCTCTAATGACTGGATGGGTACTGGGAACTTCTGGGGGCCGTGTGTTCTGTTTCCTGACTATAGCCCTGGCCACACAGGTGTGTGCATAGTCCACGCTAGTCCGAATTCATGGAATTGCGTGCCTAGGGCGGGCAGACAGGAGGACAGCCCCTGGAGAGAAGTGTGTGGGTTCCCTTAACACTGCCTTCCAGGGTTTTGGTTGGGTGCCCAGCTCCTCGGAATCCTTCCTGCTATGCTTTATAACTCACACATGTTTTACAAATATCCTTTTGTATGCATCAACTGTTTAATATTAAGCCATCCGAAGGCCTAGATGGTAGATCCCGGAGGTTCCGTGGTCCAAGAGAGCAGTACGTTGGCTCTTGCTTCCTCATTTCACTAGAGCCTTAGATCCTGGGTAAACAGCAAAAGTTCTGTGATCCTTATCCTGTTTATCTGGGAAATGGGACTGCCACACAGTTAGTAATCACACCGAGATTCGGAGTACGTGTTACAGAGTATAGTGTTATGAGCAAACAAACACAGTGGGACTCACCTGTAGTGACAGTAGATGGGGGCATGGGTGGGATGGGGGATGGGGGGATGGGGGTATTGGGACAAACCTCCATGAGAAGTCACCAGGTGTGAGGTGGGTGTCATCAGTCCCTAGATTTCTCCCTCTTATAATTAACTAAAGCCCTGGAGGGAGTGCCTGAAGAATATTCCAGAAGATGTGATTTCTAAGCAGTAGAGAAACTCAGGCAGCACTGGACAGACACCTTTGTTTGCTTCCCTCTTCCTCCTTGCTGTCACTGACAACAAATCCTGAAAGATCATTCTGACTTGCACTAGGGCCCATCTGAAAAGTGACAGAGCTGAGGCAGGAGTGCATGCTCACAATGCACGTGTTGCATGCCAGGCACATGCTGGTGCCCTGCACAGACAGTATCTAACCACTGACTCCCTGCAGCGAGCACTTGGTTCCCACATAAACTGAGTCCTAGTGTTAGGTTACCAAAGAAGCTCATATAGACTCAAGACTGGAATCCAGGCTCACAGCAGAGCTCACGTGCCCTTCCCTGCCACCGCCCTTCATCCTGCAGGAGTTCCTGGTGGGCCTGTGGGACGTTTGGGGAGAAAAGATGATAACAGCAATCAACACAGATATCAAACCCTTGGGCCTTGAGATGGGCAAACAAGTGTGTTCATTGCAATGTATAGATTGGATAGAGAGCTGGAAGGTGATTCGAACATAAACAGTGAATCAGGGTAGCCTTTAGGCTCCACCTTCTACACTGGCAACACTGGGGAAGAGTCAAGGGTGGAGGGGTGTGTTAGGCAGTATTTTCTGAAGCCCATGGCTGGTAGGAAGACATGCAGTCTTGGCCCTGGGGCATTGGGGAGCTAGGAAGAGGGTTTTGAGCAGTGGGACATCAGAAGGAGAAATTGTCTTATATTACTTTAGAGAGGTGGAGCAGGCTGACAGTGCTTGTCCTGTTTCCCTGGAGAGTGGCCTTCTAAAAGGATGTGCCTGGCTGAGAGTGGGGCCATGCGTGGACCGTGTAGAGAAGATTTTCTCCAGAGAAGGACCATTTCCACTGGTCACATGAATGGCGCTTTTCAGATGTGGAAAGCTGAGTCATGGTTCAGGCTTCTCACTTCTGGCTGTTCCTTCTTTGAGACAGAACCTCCTCTTCCATTCAGTGGTCCTTCCCCACCTGCTCCTGTTTTCAATATGACCCCACCCGCTTCAGAGAGGCCAGGATCTCCATGGGTTTCCTCATCAGTAAGTACCGTGCTGGCCTGTGGTACAGTGCCTCAGGCTGACCTCTATCCCACTACTGTGGGACTAATGTAGGATTTTCCTCTCTGTGTCATCCATTTCAGAGATCTTCGGTTCCCTCTCAGTGGCCTTCCCCCTCTATTTGCATAATGGCCTGGAAACTATGCTGCCACCTAGTGGGGGTTCAGCAGGTGACCTTTGGTGCTCCTCCTCCTAACCTCGGTACACATCTGTCATTAATATTTCAACAATGGATCGTGCGGGGCACGGTGTTCTCACTACAGTATGTGTCCTGAGGGACTATTTCATATGCACATGACTGAGACAGGTTTAGAGACGGCTGACTTTTCATTAACAACGATGCCTTACAAAAGTCCAGTGAGGGAGGGACTTACAGTTTAAGTTAGTTAATTATTACAGAACTTACAGTGTAAGTTAGTTAATAATTTATACAAATAAACATGTCTGTGATTATTTTAAAGGGGATTATTTTTAACTATCCTATATTTTGTCATTAAAAAAAGCCAAACCACAGTCCTCTTTTAGCTTAAAGCACACTTTTACTATAGTGTTTTTCCTTCTTAGGCTCAAACCCAGAGCTGTGTACTTGCTAGGCAAGACTCTAAAAGTGAGCCGCATCTCCAGCCCTTACTTTTTGTGAGACAGGTTTCGGCATGTAACCCAAACTGGCTTCACAGTCAGTGTTCCTGCCACCAATGTCTGAATGCTGGGAATGCAGGCATGCAGCACTGTGCCTGACTAACTGAATGCTGGGATTGCAGGCATGCAGCACCGTGCCTGACTTACTGAATGCTGGGATTGCAGGCATGCAGCACTGTGCCTGACTTACTGAATGCTGGGAATGCAGGCATGCAGCACCGTGCCTGACTAACTGAATGCTGGGATTGCAGGCATGCAGCACTGTGCCTGACTAACTGAATGCTGGGAATGCAGGCATGCAGCACTGTGCCTGACTTACTGAATGCTGGGAATGCAGGCATGCAGCACCGCGCCTGATTTAGTGAATGCTGGGATTGCAAGCATGCAGCACCGTGCCTGACTAACTGAATGCTGGGAATGCAGACATGCAGTACTGTGCCTGACTTACTGAATGCTGGGATTGCAGGCATGCAGCACCGTGCCTGACTAACTGAATGCTGGGATTGCAGGCATGCAGCACTGTGCCTGACTAACTGAATGCTGGGACTGCAGGCATGCAGCACCGCGCCTGACTAACTGAATGCTGGGAATGCAGGCATGCAGCACTGTGCCTGACTAACTGAATGCTGGGATTGCAGGCATGCAGCACCGCGCCTGATTTAGTGAATGCTGGGATCTCAGGCATGCAGCACCGTGCCTGATTTAGTGAATGCTGGGATCGCAGGCATGCAGCACCGTGCCTGACTCACTACAGGAGTTTTTGCAAACAGAACACTATAACATATCCACTTTCTCAGGCTCAGCACCTATCAATACATATGGGATCTTATTTTCATCTCTATTCCTTGCCATTGGTTCTCTCAAAGGGATTATTCAAACGAAGTTTCAAACTGCCTACATTGCTTCTGTAAACATGTCTGGGTCTGGCTCAAAAGATAAGGACATGTCCAAAACTGCCTAAGCCACAATGACATCGTCATACTTTAAAAGGCACAGATCCCTTTATGTCATCAATCTTTAACCTGTGTTTGGACCTTTCCAGTTGTCTTATAAACTTTTAATATCTAATGTTGTTAGATGCTGCTGCTGGTTCTTCCTGTTGCGTTTGATTTAGTGCTTTCTAAGTTCCATTTTATTCCTAAGTCTCTATTTCTTCCTGTTGCTTTTGCTTTGCTTTTTCTTCTGTTGAAGAAGCCAGTCATTTGTAAGCTTTCCCACCTTTTAGATTTTGCTTATAATGTCCCCACAGTGTCTTTGGTCTTATCTCTCTGTTCGTGTATATCGTACGAAGCGGAGGTTAGTGCCAGGACTCGTGCCACTCACACTTGATGTATTGACCATAAGGCTGGCACTCCTTGAGCCAGGGCAAGTGGTGACTCAGGACAGGGTGATCGTTGGTTCTTTGCCGTAACGCATTTGTGTCTGCTTTGATTTCCTCTCTCTAGGTACAGGAAGAAAGCAAAAGAGCCATGGGCAAACCCCAGATGGCTGGTGGCAGGGCCCCTTTCTGATGCGATCCCCTCGGGTGGGCAGCTTGCTTTCACCATAGGGTCTGGCTTTCTCCTCCCAAAGTGGTGTGCACTTGCTTGCTTCCTTGAAGTAGTGTATCCTCTTTAGGACCACCAGGAAGCTGTTCTTCCTGCTTCTAGGCCTTTACAGTGGACACTGCTGGGCCACTGAGAACAGCTTTGCTGTCATAGGTCGGTTTATAGGAATTTCCAGAGCACATGGCGACCTTGCATTACAACTCCAGGGAAGGCCATTTAATTTAGATACCTAGTATCTGACCTGACTCCTGCATCGTGTCCAGACCTGGAGCCTAGCTTCGTCCACAATTTGCTCGAGTGGTCGTACTGAGTTTTTCTATGACTTTGATTAACCTCCTTTCACCTTAAAATGGGAATGGTGTGTCCTGTTTTCTATCGATCAAACACTCACACCTATGGCTGGCTGCTCACCACCAACCCACAGATAACTTCCACACTGGCGTGAACATAAAAAACAGCTAAGACTTGATCATGTCCTTTACATCTTAGCTTAGACGAACATGTGATTTTCCTTTGGACTTTCAGGAACAATAAGCATGTTTCTTTCTCATCACTTTCCTGACGTCATTGGCAGCTGGGTATCACAGGATCGTGGTTTTTTGTTTGTTTGTTTGTTTGGTTGGTTTTGGTTTTTTTTTTTTAATGCATCAACTCACTGTTGGAAAGGATCATGGTGGTGACCTGGAACAGGATTCTGCCACCCATTTCCCTTAATCACTTTGCTTAAAAACAATGTTCTGAACCCTAGATGAATGATATCCTTTCTTTGAGTTAATAACGAGTAGAATTGAGGCTGGGGTTTAGTCTTTGTTTATATCTGTTCCTATATTCCGTATGAGGAACCCACAGAGATAAGGACACAACCAAGAGTGGCTTTTTTCATATAAGCAGCCAGTGAGGTGGGAGATTTCTCTCTTCCTTAAAGTTGCCTTCTATATACTCTTGACCTGAGCTATAGGATGGATAATTTCTTGACTCAGCTACCGAAGCTTCGCCAAGCCTCCTCTTGTCCTGTCGTCTACATCCTTTGGCACTGGTCCATTGTGAAGTCACAGGCTTAGCTGGCCACTCTCGGGGAGGGGGGTCATGTATAGCTATCTCGGGGATCATACTCGGGGGCCTTTCTTAGAGGCAATGAAGTATAAAGGAACAAAGTGTGCGTGGACCTGGGTTCAGATCTCACGTCCCAGCTTGGGAGCAGCTTGGCGATGCTGGGGATTGTGAACTTCTGGCTCCTTATCTTGTAAATGGGCTGCTGGTCCCCATCCCAGAACCAGCTCGGTTCTTCTGAGCTGAGCTGCTGCAGCTCTAGCCTGTGGCATGCGGGCATGCATGGTCAGTGTGGCCATTGTGCTTGTGGAAAGGCAGAGTTGGAGCTAGTCTCCGTTGGAAGAGGGGATGAGGAAATTTAGGATAGAAGGCCAGTGTTTGCAGGATAATGCGTGCTTTTGTTTTCACCCTTAGGATGGGGGAAAGATGGTTGTTTTTCATGAAGCATTGGCTTTTCTTTTTCAGAAGCTCTAAGTGGTTTTGAGATAATCAACTCTCTGTCCTGTAATCATTTGAGTGTGTTTTTGGTTGATTAACACATATATATGTACATATGTGTATGCGTGCATGCACAAATGCACTTGTGCAAATAGCAAAAGGGAAGAAACTCAGCCGACCCCCTCCTCACCAGCTGGCATCTGCCCTCTGGCAGGGCTTCAGCTAGCCACAGTTTCCTCCTGTCTGAGTCAAGAAAGCAAAGTGGGTTCCCAACAGTTCATGAGCAAAGTCCCCTCGGATGACCTCCACAAGTACCTTCCTCTTTATTATCTCATTACTTTTTGTCTTGGTGAATTTTGCTCTTACGGTTTCAAGATAATCATTTTATTCTCATGCGCCTTCTCCATCCAAATCGGATTACAAATATAAATAGCGGCACTGCTGGCCCATTGGGCCTCCCGAGCGCGCTCGCAGGCCAGGACTTGGCAGTCCTGGTTTCCCCCACCCCACCAGAGCCAGGCTGGGCCTGTCTGTTTGTTTTCAGTGGAAGGTCTGAGTGCTGGAATGACTTCCACCTCCTTGCACACAGCCATCTCAAAACCCTCTTTGTTTTCTGGTGGCAAAGGACAAATGCTCGAGGTTTTCATTAGCTGTGGTAAGAAGGCCAGTTCCCTCGGAGGCATAGTCCTGAGTTGCTGGCCCATGGATAGCCTTTTAGTGCAAAATTTCAAGAACAGATATGTTGTGACATTGTACAGATACACATACACCCATGCCCACACACACATGTACCCCCACACACATACACTCACATAGACACACTCACATACATAGACATACAATCACACACACACACTCACACACACACCCATACCCACACACACATATACCCAAACACACACACACACACACACACATGCACCCATACCCACACACATATATACCCAAACACACTCACACACACACACCCATACCCACACACACATGTACCCAAACACACACACACACATGCACCCATACCCACACACATGTACCCAAACACACACACACACATGCACCCATACCCACACACACGTACCCAAACACATACACACACATGCACCCATACCCACACACACATGTACCCAAACACACACACACACATGCACCCATACCCACACACACGTACCCAAACACACTCAGACACACACACACACACACACACTTACATAGATGCACTCACACACTTACACACATAGATACCTAATCACATACACATATACCAATATATATATACACACACACACACACACACACACACACACACACAGAGACATACACATATACCCTCCCTCTGAAGGTTTCAGTGTATTCCTTTACTGTTGATTCTGCTTCTAGGAGCAGAAAATGTCACTGCTGGGTAGTGGTATTGGGCAAACAGATCCAGGCCTCGGTCAGTAACTGTGGCTTTCTTTGCTCGACCTTGGCTGTGACCTCAGGCAGAGTTGACTTCTCTCTACATTTTAAAACTACAACGTTCACTTACGCTTGCAAGGAGGTAGTTTTCTGATTATTGGATGCCACTTCGTGATGGAATTACAGTAAATTAGAACGCAATTTAGGCTTCGTGCTAGCTAGGACCATGATGCTCTTGCTCTTTTGGTATGGGGGTGATCGATATCCCACTTTTTTTTTCTTTTGGTCATACGTTTCCCTTGGTGTGGCTAGTGGGCTACCAGCTGTTCAGTCCTACTCCAGGCTCCCTGGGGGCTCAGCTCCTAGGTAGGAATGGGCCTAGGAGTCTAAAGGCAAAGTTGCAGAAAGCAGCACAAATCTGCAAACGAGATGTCCTCCTGTGGCTGGGCAGAGTGGCTCAGCACTCTGGAGGCTTACGTAGGAGAACTGCTGTGAGATTGAGACAAGTTTCATACTAGCTTGAGCTATAGAGTAAGACCTCCCCACCCCCACCCTTCACCCCCCAAAATCATGGAAGTTACTGCTGCTACCTTACTCGTTCTCTCTTGATTTTCAGGCTATAACTTTGAACCGTGTTAGGGTGCAGTTTTCACCTTCTATGTCAGGATAATGTTTTGCGTTCCCTCAAGGACCCGAGGGCCTACTTGACAAGGAGATACGGTGGTATGCTCATCTTAAAAGAAAAGAAAAAAAATCACAAAGCAAGGAATTCCATGTGCAAACACGAAGCATGAAGTTGATGTGGAGGAGTAGGGGGGTTCTGGCATGGGGTAGCGTCCAGAAGAGGAATGTGGAAGGACCGGAAGTTGACAGGAGAGCAATCTTTATTTAGGGATTGTAGTCCAGCAAGGCACACAGCCAGACTAGGACTATTCCTCTAGATTTCCTTTGGAGGAGATTATATGATAATCAGATTAATAGGGATTTAGAGGGAAGAAAATCAGTAAATCAACATGCCATTGGGATTTTCAGGCCAAACCTTACCCCCCCTCCCCACTTCCTGATATGAAAAACAGTGTGGTGGATTGAATGGAAGAGAATGGCCCTCATACGCTCATATGTTTGAATATCCAGTCCCCAGCTGGTAGAAGTTATTTGGGGGGAGGCTTAGGAGGCGTGACATTGTTGGAAACGGTATGTGACTAGGGATGGGATATGAGGCTTCCAACAATCTTACCACTCCCAGTGTGTCTTTCTCTCCGCCACTTGCTCACAGATCAAGATGTGAGCGCTCAGCTTTCCCTGTCGCCATGTCTTTGCTTTGCTATCATGGAGTCCAACCCTCTGAGGCCATAAGCCCCGTTCAATGCTTTCTTTCAGAAGCTGCCTTGGTCACGGTGTTTTGCCACAGCTGAAGAGAAGTAGCCTCTCTCTCTGCATGATGTATCCCTGGCTCGCTTGAAACTCTCTCTGTGGACCTGGCTGGCCTCACACTCTCAGAGATACACCTGTCTCTGCCTCCTGCTGGGATTAAAAGTGTGAGCCGCCATGCCTGCCTATTTAGAAATAATACCTTCCCGCTGTAACATTTCAAATACCAAAGTATTACATGGTCAAAGCTTTGATTTAACAATGAGGCGACAATGACAAAGCCTTCTGTGAGCCAAGTATAAAGCTTAAGAGCCGATCAAACCTAACAGGCATGACTAGAAATCAAAATGGCCGCTGCTCTTCCCCTGGGAGAAGAGACCCCAGAAGCAGTTCGCAGATAATGACATTGCTCCTGTCGCCTGCTTACTGTGCTGTGACTTAATAGGTGTGCATGTTTGCCACACTCACAAAACTATGTTTTAGGTTTGGAGTATCGTACTGCATTTGATTGTGCCTTGAAAATAAAGTTATCTCTTCCTCCTTTTCTTCTTTCAATCTTCTGATAACATTGGGGGAAAGGCTCAGTTCGGGGCTCCAGCACCCCTAACCTCTAGCGCTTGCTCATTTTCCTTATAAAACAAAAGCAGCAGCCCAGAATGATATTTTGTTTTTACTGTAGCAAAAAGAAAAAATACTTTTTCTGTAAAATTAACAATATGTAGCCTGGCATGGAGGTGCACACTTTTTATCCCAACACTCCAGAGGCAGAGGCAGGTGGATCTCTATGAGTTCAAGATCAGCCTGGGCTGCGTAGTGAGTTCTAGGGGCAGCTGGGGCTACATAATGAGACTCTGCCTCAAGAACATAAAACAACAACAAAAATCACCACTCTGTAAGAAAAAAGAAATGTAAGCTGTAAGCATATACTGGCCAAGATTTGAGAAAAGCTGGTAAGGTGGGAAATACTTCAGGGTGGCGGGGCTGTGGACTGACCAGTGGATTTTTACAGAGAAACAACAACAACAACAAAAAAAAAAAAAAAAAAAAAAAAAACAAAAAACAAAAAAAACAAAACAAAAAACCACTGATTTTATTTATTTGTTTGTTTTTGTTTGTTTTGTCATTCAAAATGGTTTGGACGTTATGTGTAGCTCTTAGCTTAGTTTCCCAAACTAATGAGGACTGTTCTTCTCGGAGCCCGTGCGTTAAGTGATAGCATCAGACTTAGGGGCTCTGTGGTGACCTAGAGATTAGTCAGTCCCTCCCAGGAAAAGGAGCAGATGTGTGGTTCCTCCAGGAAGCCAAGCTCTGACCTCTGCCTTCCCGGTAGCCGCCTTGGACAGCTGGAAGGCAGTGGGTGGGGCCTGCTGGAGTGAGGTGGACACAAAGGATCTGGAGGCTGCCTTGAGCCTTCACCCTTACTCAGGAGTAGTGACCCAGAGCCTTCGAGGGATCTACTGACAATGGGAAACAGCCAGGCCTCCTGATGTCACTTGAGGAGCCCTGCTAGTCACCAAGGGATGACTAGCTATCTCGTGTTCCTTGCACAGACATATTCTGAGCTCTTTGTATGGAAGTGGTCATGTCATAGAGACCTTCTGCTGTTTTCTGTATGTCCTGTGCGTCCCCTTGCCTTCTAAATTCCTGTGCTCTCCAGCGTTTCCTGTTACGCCTAGCCAGGTCACCCAGGAGATTGTGTCCCAAGACTCCAGGAGGAGTTACAGTAATGAGACAGTTAAGTGACAGTTGCTACTTAGCAGCCTCCCCGACGGGGTTCCAAGAAAGCTGTGACATCAGTGAAGTTTGTATTTCCTACCCCAACTTCCATTTTGGTGCCTGCCCACTCCTTCTGTGGTGTCTGTTTTCAGCCATTTCATCTTTAGGTTCCATCTGCATGCTGCGTAACTCACTGCAACCAGACTACAGACCTGGCATGGCCGGGGCTCCGTTTCTGAGGTGTGGCGATGGACATCAGCCCTGAGGTTCAGTTGCGAAGAGGCTAGTCAGTGTTGGAAGAGGTGGAGTGAGGTGGCGGGGGTCCAAGTGTGTTATGAAACAGCAGCAGTAGGACCTTCCCAGGGACTCACCACAGAGTGAGTATGTCCTCTAGGCACCTCCTCTCAACAGCCTGTAGGGGAGCAGCTCTTTTTAATTCATTGTCCTTTAGTTAGCCAGCTAGCTACTTAGTGAGCTGGCAATGCTGAGGATTGAAGGTGCATGCTTGGCAGTACCTTGTCCCTGAAGCACAGTTCCAAACCCAAGGTAGCCACTCTCATTAGTCCTGTTTTGCAGATAGCGTGGGCTTGGGGGTGGGGGAGTGGGGGAGATTGAGTGTTTACACAGTATAGCTTGTCTATACAATGACACAGAACTAGTACAGTTAGGAGTCAAACCCAGGCAAGCCTGGTTCCAAAGCCTACTGCTTGCCATGAAGCTAGTGAGTCACCCGAGGCTTTGGTTAAAGTCCAGAGTTCAACTGAGTGGAGTGGCTCATGCTGTAATCCCAGACTCGGGAGACTGAGTTAAGAGGAGCAATGGCAGCTGCTGACCCCTCCCCCAACGTCCAGATTTCACAGGTGACCCACGGATGACGCATAGGTTCTCGAACTGCTCACGGCGCGTAGAGACTCTGAGGGACCTTTTGCTGCTGGCAGCTCTAGGAGCAGCTACGCTAGGCCATATAACAGCGGGGTGCTGTGCCCCAAGCTGGGAGAAGCCAGACTTCTATTAAGGCCCTGCTGGGGGACACTGAGCCTCTGCGTGAGCCTGGACCACAGCCCAGGGGTTAGAAGTTGGCCCAATGCAGGTCTGGGCACACTTGGTGATTGCATCTAGACTGCTGCTGGCATGGACTCAGGGAACCGATAGGGCGACCAGTAGCATGGAAGAGGAATGGGAGGCAGAGAAGGAAAGAAACGCAGAGTGGGATGCCAGTGAGAGAGTGGAGCGTGGGCACAAGCCTGGGCAAAGCTGCCTGGAGAGTAGGACAGAGCCTATTGGATCTGAGAGGCCAGTCAGCATGAGCTGGGGGGTGGGGGAAGTGCTTTCCTACTCAGGTGTTTCATGGGGGGGTCCCAGGAGGGGCAGGTAACACGAGAGATCGGCATGGGAGCATTCTTCAACCTCAGATGAGATATGCACTTGGATGAAGGATGTGCAAACAACAAACCCAAACCGAAACATGGCAGCGTTGCAGCAGTGAAACCGTGGTGGGGGAGGAGAATGTGAGACACATCAGGAAGTCATCAGGATGTGCAGAAAACAACACACATACACACACACACACACACACACACACACACACACACACACACACACACACACACACACACACACACACACACACACACACACGTTCCTGCCTCAGATTTGGAATGTCAAAATCACTGCTCCGGCCTATGATATTTTTAGCATTGTTATCAGGACACAGGCAGAGTGGATTTTCAGGGGTCGTTAGGATGTATCTATTCAAGTATTCTATGTGACCCAATGGTTGCTCACTGTAACAGTTTTGTTCCACCAAAATACAATGAGAGGAAGTGGGGCTGCAGGAAACGGCCTCTATATCAGGGCTTCTGCCGTAGCCCAGGGCCCTCCAGAGCTACCCGGGCCCTGACCATTGTGCTCGCAACCTTGAGTAACCCCTGGCTGTGGCTGCTTGCTTTCATCTTCTGCAGGCTTGCTGGGCATCTTCTGCAGGCTCGCCGGGGCGGGGGGGGGGGGGGGGGGCCGGGAGGCGCGGACTATTGAGGGACACGTGAAACTTTTGGAAGTGTTGAGTTTTGAACATATGTCATTGTGCTCTGGTGCCTTCCACAGACGTTTCCCAGGATGGCGCCTCTCTGGGCAAGCAGCTGGCAGCGTGATTTCACAGTCCTGATGGTGGTGGCAGTGGTGGTGGGATGGGGAACTTGGTGCCCCCGAGAGTAAGCCTGAGGCCAGTACCTCCTTTGCGAAGGAAACAGAACAAGCACTGATCCGAGTCACTCTAACTCCCCCACACACAGCCTCTCAGCTCACTTTGGTGACAAAGGGAAGGCCGAGAAGACCCTGATAAGTCATGAGGCCTGAGGAATAAGGAGAGCCACGTGCCTCCTGTTTCCTCCCATTTAGTCTCCAGCTCCTCCCCCACCCCCACCCCCTCTCTCTATATATATATGTATGTATGTATCCCAGGCTGTCTAGAAAGTGTAGGCGCGTTCTTCTGCCTGAGCGAGCCTATCGCAGAACACCGGCTTTCAGTGGAGGAGGCAGGCTGTAGCCCCCCTACGCTGTGGGGTTAGCATTTCCCTCTTTCGTATCCTCCATTTGCCTTCTTTTCTTGACACATGGGATCCCCTGATTGATTGGGACTGCTGAAGCTAATGAGCCTTACTTAATACGTGCAGATTTAGATCGTGAGAGTTTACCTGACCCCAGAATCAGAAAAGCGTTGCCCTTTCCTTAAAAGTGGCCATTTCCAGACGTGGGCTTAATGCACTCAGGCTACCTTGCACACACCGACTGCTGACTCTTGTTTTAGGAGCTTGGGACCTGGCCCTGGATGGCAGTGCTGCTCTAGCGTGTGCAGGCTATGAGACCTTTCTGTCAGCCATCAGGGCCTGAAACTGATCCCATGGGGCCCCGGGGGTTGGGGGCTGTAAGTGGCCATGTGCCTATAGGTGCTTTGATGAAACACAGTGCTCAGTAAAGGCTACGTTATTGTCCTCCACCTTTTAACTCCCAGGTGGCGCACACATGGCACTACAGTGACTGAGAGTGACTTCCGTCACCAAGCTGTTCACTTCGGCCACTTACCAGCTGTGTAACTCTGGGTGGGTCTCTTAACCTCTCTGAGCTTGGGCTTCTTTTGTTGCAAAATGAGAGATAAGAATAATTTCTGTATCCACACTTGTTTTTAGGATTAAATGAGAAAGTGCTTTTTATAAACTCACGCTTCCTGCCATAATCGTTTGATAAAAGGCAGGGAATATAATTTCTCACCTTTCCTTGCTTTCGGATAGATTTAACAGGACACTGAAGAGGGGTCCAATGAACTGCATGCCCTTGGAAGCTCTTTGCTGAGTAGGATGGAGCTATGAGTGGCCCTTTCCGTCATCTGAATGTGGGTGGCTGCTACACAATCATGGCTCTCAGTCCCACAGTTCTAGGTCTGCTGGAGCTGAGGCCCTTTCTTTCTGTGCCTTCTCCACTGTGTTCTGTGTTTGGTTAGATATCCCAGGGAGGGAGGATACAGACTGAGGGAGGAGGAGGAAGAGGGGGAAAGGAGGAGGAAGAAGAGGGGGAGAAGGAAGAGGGGATGGGGGAGGAGGAGGGGGATGGGGATGAGGAAGAAAAGGAAGAGGAGGAAGAGGAGAGGGAGGAGAAGGAAGGGGAGGATGAGGAGGGGGAGGAGGCAGAAGAGGAGGAGGGGGAGAAAGAGAAGCAGGAGGAGGGGGAGGAGGAGGAGGAGAAGTAGCAGCTGCCACCACCTTCCCCAACTCCATCTTTAGGAAACCTGAGAGCTGACATGGGGTCCAGGTGATCCATGTTTTCCTGTTGCAAGAAATCCTAAACAACCCAAGCTTTGCTACATTCTCCACGATACTGGTGTCACAAAGCAGCTTCGAGCTGTGGCCTCCGCTTCCTCAGTTCTCTCCCGATGTGCTCACTTTTACCTTCTGGTAAGCTGGTGGCAGGCTGTTAGCCAGCTCCAGGTTCCAGGTCTGCGATCAAAGGCGAGCACTCTGCTTTGAGTAATGCTACAAGCAGCCACCAACAACCGCAGTGATTGCTTATGTCTCCTGGGTGATGTATTTGGAAGCAGGATCTGGGCTCAGCCAGAACCTGTGCTGACTGACCGTCAAGGAAAGGGTGAGGTCTCCTGCTAAGTGGTTAACAGCCTGACTGGAAATGCCTCGCAAGGAGGCTTAGAAGTCTTGAGTGTTGAGAGTGGTTTTAGGGTCTGTTTCAGATATTCCTTCTGGGTTATTGAGACCCCTGCAGAAAGGAGTGTAGATCAAATCCACAGCACACCCCCCCCCAGCCAGATTCTAGTCCTGAGTGCATGTCTCTCTTATTGCTGTGAGCGGCAGCTGAGGACTCTGTTGGAGACGCAGATGTTTCAGCTTGCTGCAAATGGAACTGGTGAGCAGTCAATGCAGAGCGCTTTCTCAAGAGTGGAGCATCATTGATTTATGAATTATGACCCTTTTAAACTCTCCGCTTGCTTTCTTAGATATTGACGTTTTAAAAAGCGATTTCTCATGTGGGTCCCTTTCATAAACACACACACACACACACACACACACACACACGGCACGATATTAACTCTTCTGCCAGAATAAATGGAGAGGAGCAGTCTCTCTGGGCTGGCATTTCCTCTGCATAATGAATTATGCAAGGAGTGGCTTCTGTGTTGGAAATGGGAGATGCATTGCCAAGACCTAGTGGAAGGCATTGCATTCTGGCCCCTGACTTCTTATCTCTTGGGGACGGGCTCGGCAGCTGGCATGAGGCAAGGTGCGTGCTTCTCATGCTTTATTCCAGGACAATTCCCGCCTTCTCTCTGGCTCAAGGAGTATGAGGAAGAGACCGCATGTTGCTGTCACTGGGATGCTCAGGAGGAGCTTCTGGTCATTAACTGTTCTCTCTCCTCCTGAGGGCTTAGTGTCCCCTGTTCACTCCCAGTGCCAGTTTTGGGGCATGGCAATACTAGCTTCTCCCATTCCTAATTATTTGAAATATTATCCATAGCTATTGCGCTCATTTATTGATCACCTGTGGTATGCTGTGGAGAAAGGGCTATTATTACCCTCTTTCTCACCCCCTCTCTCACCTTTTCCCTTAGTTCCCTCTCTTCTATTTCTCCAAGAGCAAACTGTAAAGAGATAGACATATCAAGATCACAGAACTAATAAGAGGGGCAATTCAGCCTCAATTGTTGTCGTTGGTTTATTGTGCTAAGCTCTTCCCTCTCAGCTCTACCCACTTGTCATTGCTCTGTCTTGACTTCTCAAAGGGCCCGACTCTGCCTTCCCACGGAGGCCGGCCCCTTGTCCTGGTTTCAAGCTCCTCTTCTGGGGATTCCTGAGACCTCATCTGATGAGCTGAGCTGGTCCTCTCTCATGGACCCTGGTCTGTCTTAGTGACAGTGTGCCTGTTGCCACGGAGCACATCCTTCCCTAGGCGTCTGCTCTTGAGACATCTTGGCCCACGCTCCCAGCTGTACCTGTCTCCCCTTCCACCTTTGCCTTGCTTGCGTCCTGCGCATCCCTACGCAACTCACCCTCAAGTCTTAAACCGGTGAACAGTTTGCCCTGCCTGTTGCCGGCTGCATGCCCATGTTGGCTTCTCTTCCTGGCCCAGCTACTTTATAACACACACCCTGCCTCTCTGAGCTCTGTGTCCTTCCTAGGAGCCTCTGTCCCTTTTTCTTCTCACCACCTGATGGCCCTTTTCCAGGTGGCTAGGAGCAGAGTGGAGCGAAGCAGTACCCAAAAGGTTTCTGAACACCTGTCAGTGCAGGTCTTGGTTACTTTCGAGGCACGGCAATGCGTTTACAGCCTCAAGCATATTTGCATATGGAACAATTGAAAATAACAGAGGTGCAAACACTGCTCACTCTCCATCCTGTTCGCTCTAGGCCTGTTTGCATCTCTTTGACCCCAGTACTGAGTCATCTGTCTTACCCTACGCTGTGCCTTCAACACACAATGCCCTTCCCTGCTCTTCTTGCTGAGCCCCAGTTACTTCGGAGATGTTTGCTTTGGGTCCCCAGCCATTGCCAGCTCCTGACTTCTTGTCCTCCTCTGTGCTAACGGCATGTCAGGGGTCATCTCTAGAGCAGAGAAATTAGTAGACCAGGCCACCTCTCTATGCCTGAGTTTCCTTGTGGCTAACCAGAGGATAAGGATTGCTTCTGCTTTTATGGGATGTAACGAACGCCAAGTGAGTGTGGGTGACCCCTGTTAGGCCAATAAGCCTTAGTAAGTGATAACATGTGGTCATTGGCTACTGTCAGGTCTCTTCTTATTTTATTACTGTTACCAAACTGAAATGACCATCAAGCTTGACATCCTTGAAAGAGCACTGTGTTCTCTTGACGTGGGCAATGGGCTTCTAGGTAAGTTAGCTTAACCTCTCCGGCCTCGGCTTTACCATCCATAAGATGGATTATTTGATAAGTCCAACTCATTAGGTCACTGAGAGGGTGACATGAGTCAACACAGGCAAAGTCGTGAAAAAAAGTGTCCAGTATGTCCCTGTGATCACTAAGGGAGGGGGAGCTATTGCTGTTTATGACCAAGCATTTCCCTCAGGGCCTAGGGCAAGGAAGATGGAGCCTGAAAAGATTTCAGAGGCCATAAGGGTTCTTTAACTCTACAGATAAGGACCTCTGAGGACTTACCCAGGAGCACCAAACTCAGATGAAACAGGGTAGCCTTGTCAGGAAGGGGGGAACGATGCTTGTTGGGCTGTGTTTGATGTCTTCACAGATGGTCATTTCTGTGAAATAGGCTAAGTGGGTGTTATCTCACTTCTGTCAGGTGAGCAAAGTGTGCCCCAGTTCACTTTAGCAGGTGTCACATAGCCAGCCGCCCAGTTACCTTGGTCCTGTTCCCACACTCAGCTCAGGGGTTCCAGGGAGGGATCCCCAAATCTCTAATATCTTACTTGGTTCACCATCACTGAAATGGCCACGGATCCTGGCTCGCCTAAGACAGTCCAATGCACACCAGAAGGCCCAGTAAAAAGGTGCGTAGCCTGCCTTCTCCTTCTCCTGGCTCAGAAGCGTGCTTTACCAGCCATGGTGTGTACAACTGAGGGCGTTGTTGCCTCAGTTTATACCTTATGCAAACTTGCAGAGCTCACCAAACTGTGGGAGGCGACAGAGATACTGAGCATGCAGGCAGCTCTAGAAGGGCTCACCCACCGGAGCGCAGCCGTTCGGAAAGGCTGGCTGTAGCGTGTGTCCTTTCATGGATGGCACTTCAGAACTCTGCTTCGGCCAGAGCCCCTTTGTTCTTACTCGACAACACTACAGCCGGTGCCTTTGGTGCCTTTAGCATTGATGTTGCTGTCCTCCCATGAGCCTTACCCGTCTAGACAATGGTGTCTGTCACAACTGTAGCTAGCATTAGCTGAATTTTAGCTGCAAGGAGAAGAAGGCAAATTGCTAGTGCTGGACTCCAGTGAGTGTGCCCATGTAGCACACAGTGGAGCCCAGTGATGTCACACGTGCCCGTGAAGCACACAGTGGATCCCAGTGATGTCACACATGGCTGTGACGCACAGTGAGGCCCAGTGATGTCACACGTGCCCATGGCACATACAGTGGGGCCCAGTGATGTCACACGTGCCCATGGCACATACAGTGGGGCCCAGTGATGTCACACGTGCCCATGGCACATACAGTGGGGCCCAGTGATGTCACACGTGCCCATGGCACATACAGTGGGGCCCAGTGATGTCACACGTGCCCATGGCACATACAGTGGAGCCCATTGAGGTCACATGTACCCGTGTAACACACAGTGGATCCCAGTAATGTCACATGTGCCCGTGAAGCACACAGTGGATCCCAGTGATGTCACACATGCCTGTGACGCACAGTGAGGCCCAGTGATGTCACATGTGCCCATGAAGCACACAGTGGAAAAGACTGTTCCACCTCATTAGGTCGGGTGAAGTTACGGAAAGCAGAGGGGAACAACAAAAAGTAACTGTAGAATTTTTTCTTAAAAAGAGGGAATTTACATGTATATATGATCTAGATTTTACTATGCTTATTTGATGGATGTGACAGCCAAGGTGTCCAAAAATTGTCACCCACTTCATAAGTGATTTGAATGGAGAAATCAAACTCTCCACTGTAACTTAGCATCACTTTCTGCTTTGCTTCCCACCCATGCCTCTGGCACTTGTAACATCCATTTAAAAATCCCTGTATCATATATCTAAATACTGAAAGGTTATAAGTCAAAGAAATGGAGTGTTAAAACGCATTGGAGCCTCCTTGCCTGACAAATACACCTTTAGAAAGGTAAATTTAGAAATGTGTAAAACTGGGACTTTTGTGGTTGGAAGGTAGCAAAATATTAAATTCTAGTGGCACATTTGATGGGAATAAGGTTTTTGCTAATTTTTACTGTTTTAATCTGTATGTGAGTCTCGAGTTTATTAAGTTAAGAATTTGTAATACTGTTTCAAGTTATATGTAAGCCGGGCTCAGCAGAAATCTCTGTTCTTTCCTGTGTGTTTTCCATGCGTGTGCATGTGTGGTGCATGCATGTGTGTGTGTGTGTGTGTGTGTGTGTGTGTGTGTGTGCGCGCGCATGCGCGTGTGAGAGAGGGGGGGAGGGAGGGAGAGAGAGAAAGCGCAAGCACATTTTGGGGATGGAAACACAGTTGCCCGGTGCATGCTGGGTTCTAGGCAAGCACTCTACAGCTAAACTACACCCCTCATGATTTTTTTTTTCACTTCTTTAAAAGTGTAAGCATGTATTCATGATTGATTTTCTTTTTCCCACTTTTCAATCCCTTTTTCTTGGTTGTTTTGTGTTTTTTTTTGTTTTGTTTTTTTTTTTTTGAGACAAGGTCTCACTATATAGCCCAGGGCAGCCTTGAACTCATGATTGGTCTTCCTTACCTCCTAAATGCGGGAGATGCAGTAATGCACCACCACACTAGGACCTTTTCTGAACTCTGTCATGATTCAACTTGCATTCATTACCAGTGGTCAAAAGAATTACCTTCCAAAATAGTTATATTCAAGTTATATAAAGTACATTTTAGGGCGAGAGATATGGCTCAGTGGTTAAGAGCTCTTCAGGGGGACCCCAGTTTGGTTTCCAGCACGCATACTAGGTGGCTCACACTGTGTGGTCCTCCAGCTTGGGAGGGGTCCACTCCCTCTGGCTTCTGCAGGCACACACACACATACATGTGTGCGCGCATACACATACACATATGTGCACGTAATTAGCAAGCTGGGCCCCTTATGAGCAGGCTGCAGATCACTCAGGATACTCTCAGGATACTGTAGGCCTGTAGCACTTGAGTGTCCATATTTCTTGTCCCCAGGCAAGGAAAGTGAAGGAGAGAGCAGGCTGTGTGGGTCATTGCCTTTAAGGTGGCCAACCTGAGCGCTATTTCTCCATAATTATCCAGACTGTGCAATGAAGAGTAGATGACAATGTCGTTGCTGTGCCCGGGTGGGACGGTACAGCCGCATCCTGCTGCCTGCACCTGGACAGTGTCATGGCGCCCAGAGCAATGCTCTGAATTCTGAAAAGTCAGGGTGTTTCCAGGAGAACAAGAGCAATGGGGGTCTGAACCCCAAGGGTCTGGTGATTGCAGGCCAACTCTCGATGCCTAGGTTAAAGAGAGCACTTCTTAAAGCCCCAGCTCTGACTCCAGGCTGGAATGGCTGGAGCCCTGGCAGGCACTGAGGAGAAGAAGGCTAAATAGGCACTGCATGTGGGAAGGAGCACAGGCGGTAAGAACCATGCTTGGGCTGGGGTTCGAAAGCAGCCTTCCTTCCTCACAAGTAGGGGCCAGCGAAAACAGGAAGGAGTCACAGTCTGGCCAGTGGGCAAGAGTCAAGTCCGGGCCTGAAGCCTTATGTGGAATTCCAACCTGGCAGCTCTAGTCAGAAGAGCAAAAGGAAGTGCTAACATTCAAGCTGGGAGAGGAACTTGGAATTGAACTAGCATTTGGGCTGGCTTTTTTTCTTCTGAAGATCTGCATTGACTAGCTCCCCTGCACCTACATTCTGCTAGGCATTTCCAGGTAGGCATGAGGCACAGCTGCAGCCCCCTCCCCGGCACACACACATGAAGAATTCACCATGTGCCAGACAGAAGAGCAGATCATTCTAGTATGTTAACATTTAAGGCAATAAAAAAATGGGGTTCAGGGGACGGCTGAGGAGGTTTCTGATTTGGTAAAGCACTTGCTTTTCAAGATCAAGTCGTTGAGTTAGATTTCTAACATCCACACTAAAAACAAACAAACAAACAAACATGGGCATGATAGCAAATGCTTATAACCACAGAGCTGGGGAGCTGGGAGGGTCCCTGGAGTTCACTGGCCAGCCAGCCTAGCCCAGTTGGTGAACTCCAGGACTCCAGGCTAAGAAGGGATCGTGTCTCAAATGAGATAGATGATGCTTCTGGGGATGATATCAGAAATTAACCTCTGGCCTCTACATGCATACATGCATGCACACATGAACATGTACATACACAATACACACAGAGAAGGGCGGGGGCGGGGAGAGAGAGAGAGAGAGAGAGAGAGAGAGAGAGAGAGAGAGAGAGAGAGAGAGAGAGAGAGAGAAGGGGGCAGGAGAGAGAGAGAGAGAGAGAGAGAGATGTTTTAAAAAGAAACAAAGCATATGTGATGATATCTAGCTCAGAAAGGATCTTGTAGGCTGGGGAGACAAGGTTTTGTTTCACACACCCACACGGAGTACCTAACAACTCTAACTCCAATTCTAGGGGTCCTGATGCCTCCTTCTAGCTTCCTGGGGGCCAGGCATACAGATGGCACACATGCAGATGCTCAGACAGACATATAAAATAATTATGAACAAGTCTTTTCTTACAAAGAAAGGAAGAAAGGAAGAAAGGAAGAAAGAAAGAAAGAGATACCCGAGCCAGTTTCAGAGGCTGGGTAAGAGTTAGCCTGGCCAGGTCATCACAGCTAAGGAAACAGCACCAGCAGAATCGGTGTGACCCGGTGACAGCGGAGCCTTGGGTCTAATGCTCATGTTCTGGAATCCACTAGCCGCCTACAGTGCTGTGGAGAATGAGGTCCTGACGTGCAAGGCTTCCAAAGCCCTTCTTCATCTCCCAGGTGGCACTGGAAAAGCCCGAAGCCAGAGAGCAGCCAGAACAGGTTGAATTCTTTCCCAAGGCCACTTTCATTAGGGATGAGGTGTGAACCTGATCTTCTCAGAGAAAGGGCTAAACTCCACTTCCCCACGCCCTGGCCCCATATCTACGTTCTGCGATGGAGGAGCCTGGGCTATGTCGGAGTGCAGGAGCGTGGGGCTAGGAAGAGTGGGGTTGCGGCTGGCGGAGACTGTTTCCTGGGTTTCCTGCTGTGGTAAGGTTCCAGATGAGTGCATGGAATGTGGAGGTAGAATGAACACGCAATTCCAGAGCTGGGTAGAGGGGCTCTGGAGCCTGAGAGGTACAAGACAGGGTGTGAGGTCGGCAGAGTCCCAGGGAAGACATTTTTCTGTTCCAGATACATTCTAGTTGTCACCCATGGGTAGGTTGCTTAGCATGAGAGAGGCTGTGAGCTCTGAGGGGGATGCCAAGAGCTGGTCTAGAACCCCAAGTCCCAGGCTTGCAGGTTATGTTGTCCTTAGGGTTGGGGCCTCTCTGGTTCCTCTCTTTCCTTTTCGGGAATGATAGGGTTAATTGTGTTTCATCCAGCCATGTTCTCACCTTTAGCCTCTAAGAATCCCAGATACATCTTAAAGGCAATCTGTTGTACTTAACTGACAACATTTTTTTCTTTCTTAATAACACATAAAGTAGTAGTCTGCCTTGCAGTGATGGGGCCTAGAGTTGGATGAGCCACTGTAATTAATGAGAGTGTGCTCTGCAAATCTCAACAGAATGGACTATTACAAGGCCTGTGACAGCTTGCCTCCCACTAAAGGTGAGGCTCTGTCTCCTGATTTAATCTTCACCACAACAAACAAATTAAAATATATTATGGCACAATTCTATAAGCAAATGGCCCAAACCCTCCAGAGAAGTCGAATTGCTTCAGAATGCTCCACTCAGCTCCCACTCACAGCCAGGGACTTGACGGGGTCTTTAAAAGCAGAAAGGCTTGAGTATGCATTGGCTTCTCTTTGTTTCCTTCATGGAATCCAGACTTCAGGCTTTTCTGTGCGAATTAAGATCACAGGACATAGAGCTATAAGCATGTAGCCAACAGACAGCAGACCATGCGATGGGTTAGTGTTTCTAGGCTTGGCACAGTCTAGAATCTGTCCTCAGCACTAAGGCCATTGTTTTTTCTAGAACAATCTTGCCAGTTACACAACAGTTTTAATCACAGATTGGAGAGTAAATCTCTGTTTGGCTAGAAGGTGCTGTCTCATCAGCTCTTGCCTGAGGGAGCCTGATGGGTCACATCACCCACAGGAACCCAGATCAGAACCAGGTGGACAGCTGTCCGGATGACATTAGAAGACACAACTTTACCCACACACGTAGAAGCCTATTTTGGACATCTAAGTACAAGATGTGTCTTGAGAGGTGATGCTCAGATTCCAGACACTGTCCCAAGATGATTTAAAAGGGAAACCTGTGCTCAGTGGGCAAAGGTGCCCAGTGCCAAGCCTGAGCACTTAAACTGAATCCCCAAGACATATGTGGTATAAAGAGAGAGCCAACTCCCAAAGGTTGTCCTCTGACCTCCCCACAGAGGGCAAGGAACACATATCCCCATATATACAATGAACAATTTAAATAACCTTCAAACTCAGAATAAAATAAAAAGATACAGCCATCTACTGTGAAAAAAATAAAGAAAGAGAGAAATGTAAAACTTAAAATGGCCCTGAGAGTGGCAAATCTTAGGGGAAACACTGCACTCTGAATGATTAGAGGATAAATGCGCTCTGAAGACAAATATGAGTGTCCAGGCATGAGACAGTACAGTCTGGTCTCTGTCCAGGCTTTGAACTGAACGCGATGACCTACTCGTTTAGCTGTGGCCGTGTTGCGTTGCAATGAAGCCCTGGGATACAATGTTGCACGAGCGCTTTGGCTTCTGCTCAGCACTACAGGAGCTGCGACTGTCCCCAAACACGGTGGAGCTTCCCGTGTCCGTTTCCCACTGGAGTTTTTTGCCATGTGGACAGTTTGAGCTCCTCTTGGGCACGGGTCCTGTGACATGCTTTTCCCGCTGGCATTATCACAGATGGCGGAGAGAGCCTGCTGGGATCCCTCTGGCCCTGCTCGGCATGTATGACTTAAGGGAGTGGTTGCAGCACACTTTGAACTTGAATTCCTCTCTGGTCCCCAGTGGGAGTTGGCTGTTAATATTTATTGATGGCTGGAAGTGGCCAGTGAATGTCCCTGGCTCCCTCCTTGTGGCTCCATTTAGGTCAATGGAACAAATGCTTAGCAAATTGCTCCTGAAATGCTTTAATAACAGAGTGCTTCCTCCCAAAGTGTTGTGCACACTGTAAATTTAGTTAATTTTATAAAATACAGTTTTAGGTGGAGAGTCCAAGAGTCTGTCTAAACCTGCCAAGATTCTATAGAGACTTGTTTTATGGACAAAGCTGGGACGTAGGATTCCCACATCCTTGTCTTTGGCCAACGTTAGACCAAGCTTCAGAGTCACTGTCTGTAGCTCTGGGTTTCTCCCCTTTCTATATGGGATGTCCAGCTGCCTGCCGGTAGCTGATCATTAGCTGCCCTGCAGCAGCTAGGCCAGTGTCTTGTCTGCCAGCTCCCTGCCAGACTCTATGCTGTTCCTTGCGCAGACACTGCAGCTATCAGAGCAGACAATTTGATATAGCTCAAGCCAAGAGCTGTCCTGATCCTGACCAGATATTAGATACTGGGAGGAGCTTTAAAATACCACTGGCGCACACCTTTAATCCCAACACTCAGGTGGCAGAGGCAGGTGGATCTCTGTGAGTTCGAGGCTAGTCTGGTCTACAGAGCGAGTTCCAGGACAGCCAGGGCTACACAGAGAAACCTTGTCTCTAAAAACCAACAAAACAAACCAACAACAACAACAAAAAGAAACAAAACAACAACAACAAAAAAACCCCATTGCTTACAGTGCTGTCCTGAGCCCTGGGAAGAGGACCTCAGTATGCTACCAAAATGTGGCTACTTATTATTCTAAAGACCCTCTAGAGAGAAAGCCCATGGCATCATGGGAAAAGGCAAGCCAGAAAGGCTTTTTTCCTGTTGTTGTATGAGCTGGCTGGGAGGAAAACTGAGGCAGGGGAAACCTGCAGGCTGTTCCAGAAGCCCATCAACTGCTGGGTTTTATTTTATTATTTATTTATTTATTTTTCTTTTCTTAAACATATACATTTATACTATTTCACTTATATACAATAAACTACATATAGCAAGAAGAACAATAAAACAATCAGGAATTATACAAATGGTACTTTCATTTGGCTATTTGTATTTGGCAACCTTGAAGAAAGCATCTTTCCTATCTTGATGTGTCTAAAATTCTGAATGTAAATCAATATCTTTCATATCTCATCTCTATCAACTTAAAACATCTGTCTAGATTTTAGAGTAGATGCTAGGGGGGAGAGCTCATAGCTCTCTGTGTCCTTGCTGTGTCGGCCGAGAGAAGGGGCAGGGCTCACCCTTAGTCCTTCTAAGTACTTGGGAATACAGAGACTAAGGGTCTTAAATCTGGGGACTTGGCCTTTGACAATATTTATATGGAAATTGGACGTACAGGATGCCAACCAGCATACCAGCATATTTCCAAAGTTTTGTCTGTTCATTTCTTTCAGACAAACATATTTTAAAGCCTTTTAAAGACCATTCCCTTATGTTTATCAACTGTTTTTGAACATTTAACTGTGTGTGCTGCTTTCCTGAGAAGGAAATGATGATTCTAGGAACTCTTTCTAGAATGAGGCTGTATATACAGAAACAAAGGAACACACACACACACACACACACACACACACACACACACACACACACACACACACACACGCACTCACGCACGCACGCAGCATATAAACCCAAGCCAAAGGCCTCGTACTTAGAATAGCTGAGCCAAAAATACCTTGTTCTTGTTCTTTTTAGCTACTGTTCCGAACACTAATTTATCTAATTTTCACAAGACTCTGTGCATTAGACATCATCACGCTTGTTAATTTTTAGACAGGAGGCAGAGGTGTGCCGAGGGTAAGTAGCTTGCTGAATGTCACACGGCTGGTTCCAAGCCACTGTGGCACCATTTCTGGGCTCCCGCACAAGGCCTGCTAAGAAAGTTTAACTCTGCTAATTCCACGATTAGAGATGTATCTGCCCTTCCTGGTCAGGATCTGTGTCACTTCTTGATGCTCCTCCCCACTCACAAAGTGCAATGATACTGTTTGTGTCCGCTCTTGACTGAGGCTTTGAACCACCGCCCGCATTAGCGATGCGAACGCGGAGACCCTCACTGCACATCCCGAGTCAGGTGATGTCCGAAACCTGCTCTTAAATAAGCCCAGTAGGTGAGTCAGATGCAAGTTCAAGTTTGAAAGAGCCAGCCATAGCCTCCCTCCATCACCAGTTTGTCTTTCTCTTCCCTACCCACCCCTACCGCTTTTTAAACATTCCTTGCTCTAGCCCGGACTCATTTTCCTTTCAAAGATACAAAAAGAAAGCAATGGAGCATTTCTACCTCCATGCCTTGTTGCGCTGCCGAGGGCAATTGGGTCATTCTTAGCCACCAACACATCCTTCAAGGCTGATCTCAGGTCTTATCACTGAGACTGCACCTCATCAGGCCAACCTTGCTTGTTCCCTGTCACTGCTGCTCAGTGGTCAAGAAACTGGCCTGGTACCCCAAGAAAACATGATTGCTATCTGGCTAGGAAGGAGTGGGTCTTTGTGCCATGGAAAGGCACATGGCAGGCATAGCTTATATACCTGGCTTACTGACATCTGTAGCTTGGAGGCTGAGAAACAGAGCAGTTACAAATCATTAGGGGAATTCTGTTCCTGTCGTCTCTGATGGGACATCGAGATCAACAGTGACACCATAAGGAACTGTTATTCCCCAGGTGTCTGACTTGTCACATCATTAGAGGAAGCTCCACAGGTGCTGCCCAAGCGTCAATTTAACAATTATCACTCCTCCCTGGCTTCCTGTTTGCTCACTGTCTGGAGAAGGTGAAGTCACCAAGTGCAGCCAGCACTCCCTCCCTCCCTCCCTCCCTCCCTCCCTCCCTCCTGCTGCTGAGCTAGCTGCCAGGGAGCTGCTAGCTGGTGACCCTCACAGTGTGTGTGTGTGTGTGTGTGTGTGTGTGTGTGTGTGTGTGTGTGTGTGTGGTGGGGGGTGTGGGGCAGTGAAGTGAGGATGGTAGATGCACCTGGCCTGCCCAGCTAAAGAGGCCTTCAAAGCTGCCAAGGTTACTTGTTGTTCTAAATAGAAAAGTGTAATTTTAGGGCTGTGAGCTTTGGCGCGCTCTCGTTTGGGGGTGAGCCATCTGAGGCCCCATGAGGGGGAAGCACCTTGAATCCATCACCAGACAGACCAGTTTGCCTGAATGACCTCTCTTATCTGCTCCAGCCTTCCCACCCGCTAGGACCTGGCGTCCTTCATCCTCACTGGTGACACGTCTTGGATTAACTGGAAGGACAAGAACTCTCAACCTAGAATGGAAATTCTATAAGCATTTGCTCAGGCCTCCTGGGATCAAGAAAGCTGTAGGTCTGTAAGTTTACGTTAGAGCCTCGCCAGTTAAGAGACCTGTCCTGCTTTGCTACCCTGTGCCAGGACTACTGGTAATTAGGTGCCATTCATAATTGTTTTTGGTACTAAAGGCCTCCTAGAACGTGACCTTGAGAAGGCTTTTGAGACAGGGCTCTGTGGGGAAGAAAGCAGCGTGACTGATTGATGACGTCTGCCAGGTGCAGCGTAGTCTGCAGCTACGCACAGATGGAATTGCCGCAACGTCTGTCAACAACAATTTCTTCCTGAAGTCATTCTATTGTTAGGTTTGGGGGGGCATGGAAAATTCCCAAAGAACAGCAAGCATCTTGAAGAAAAGAAAAGTCTGGTGGGAGCTCTCCTACCAGTGGTGGGCTGAGCCTTACTGTCCAAGATAGGGCCATCTCTGCCTCGGAAAGCAGGGTGGAGAAAAGGGTTTAGTATTTTTAAAAAATGTGTATGGGGTCTCTGTGTGTCCCTGGTGTACATATGCACACGGCACACATGCAAACAGGAGAGCTCAGAAGAAGGCACTGGCTGCCCCAGCACTGCAATTATAGGTGCTGTGATCTATCATGTGCATGCTGGAAGCTGAACACTGGTCCTCCGAAAGAGCAGTAAACACACTGAACCATCCACCCATCTCTCAATCCCCTAGAAGAGAGTTATTTGCTATTATTATGTGCATGTGTCGGGGTGTGTGTGGTGTGCCCATGTAGAAGCCCAAGGGTGACTTTCAGGAGTTGTTCTCTCCGTGTACGGCAGGCCGCAGGGATCAAACCGTGTCATCGTGCTTACCTGACAAAGCAAGCACTTTTACCCACTGGACCATAGAACCAGCCTAAGAAAAGGATTATTTTTTAACTATATTTTATTTAATATTTTAAAATTCATATATAATATATATATGTACATTGTATGTTTGGATCAAATCCACCTCCTATTCTATTCCTCCTGTTCCTCCCATACCCTGCCCATTACTTTTCCCTCCCGACTTTTTATGCCTTCTTTCACTCTTTATAGAAAGTAATCCTCTGAGTCCACTTTGTGTGGCCCATATGTGCATGGGGCCATATACCAGTACACAGCTAGCCTCCCAAGGCCTAAGTCCCCGAAGAAAATGGACCCCCCCCTTTCCCAAATACCCGTGAACTACAGTAGCTCCCAAAACAGATGTGGGATTTCGTGAGCGCCTCCCTCATCGAGGTGGGATTTTTGGCTGGCTTGATCGTGTACAAGCCTTCTGCATATAGCCACAGCCTTCATGAGTTCATGTGTGTAACCTTGATGTCACATTTGACAAACGCTGTTTCACTATAGACATGTACTCCGTCTGGGTCTTACGGTATTTTCAACGACCCCTGAGTCTGGAGGGGAAGGTGTGTGGTACAAATGCCCCATTGAAAGCTGAGTGCTCCCCAAATTCTTCTTCTCCACAGGTTGACCAGTTTGGGTCTTGGTATCCACAGCCATTTATTGCAAAAAGTAGCTTCTCTGAGGAGAGCTGAGAGATGCATTTATCTATGGGTTTAAAGATAATAAAGTGAGGGAGGTTTCCTTATCATATCTAATTAGCAGAATAGTAGCACTAGCTTCTTCCCTGGGGCCAGTGACCTAGCCAGCTGGGCTTTCGGCACCAGGCATGGGTTCGTCAAGTGAAGCAGGCTCCAAACCTAACCCAAAAGTCTTTGGTGACTTTAATAACACTTGTGCCGCCATTATGGCACCGGGCATATCTTGCAAGAGATTATGTTATTGTATCTCCCAGAGTTTACAGGTTGATAAATCTGCTGATCAAGTTTCACCCCTTGCATGCATAGAACCTTCCAGAACTGTTAAAGCTAGCCTGTGGGGATGAATCTTTCATGTCAGTTCTAGCCTGATTTCTTTGTGTCCTATGATTTAGGTGTGTGGTATATTCAGCAATAGGGTCTGACTGCCAAACTCTGGAGGGTATCCAAGATCAAGAGCAATAGCCTACAATGGTTATTTTGGGGCAAAAATCAGGGGGACCCCACTAACCAACAACTCAACAAGAAGTGATCCAAACCTGGTACTGGGCTTTCTACTTGATAGACAGTGGTGTTGTGGGGGAGGCATTGTCCTCTTACATTATAGGGTGATTATTTAAATCCTTAAATATATATGTATGTGCATGTATTTTAGGAAGCTTCTGTGGTAGTCAGTTTCCATATGTCATATTCAAAGGCTTTCGTATTGGCTATCGCTCTCCTTTTCCTACCCTTCCGGTTCCACTATTCCCCTATCCCCCTTCACACCACTTATATTTTATCCTCTTTCCTTTGAACACTACCTTGCCTTCTGTGGGCACTCCAGTTTGAAAACACATATGTAAAGCTTCAAAGATAGCATCGCACGAGAAAGAACGTGCAGCAATTGTCTTCCTGGATCTGGGGTACCACACTCAGAAGGAGTTATTACCTGAGATTTCCATAAGTTCAGGGGCTTTTTTTAAATAGCTGAATAGCGTTCCATTGTGCATACGAACTGCGTTTTCATTACCCATTCAGCTGTGGATGGACATCTAGCTTGTTTCCATCCCACAGCTATTGTGACTAGAGCAGCAATGAATATGGATGAACAAGTGTGTCTCCGTAGTAGGATATGGAGTCCTTTGGGAGTATGCCCAGGAGTGGTATGGATGCATCATATGGTAAATCTATTTCAAGCTTTTTGATGATGCTCCACTCTGATTTCCATAGTAGCTGTACCAGTTGGCACTCCCACTAAAAGTGACTGAAGTGTCCCCCGTTCTCCCCCATACCAATGCCAGCATTTGTTGTCCTTTGTTTTCTCAATCCCAGCCATTCTGACTGGTGTGAGATGAAATCTCTAAGTACTTTTAACTTGCATTTCCCTCATGGCTAAAGATGGTGAATGTTAAAAAAAAAAAAATCTTGGCCATTTGCATTTAATCTTTTGAGAACTCTGGTTGCATGCCTCAGTTTTTTGAATTTGTTTGCTTTCTTGCTGTTAGTTGTTTTAGTTCTTTGCATATTCTAGACGCCGACCCTTCCTCCGATGTGTATCTGGTAAAGATTTTCTTTTTCCATTCTGTTAGCTGCTTCTTCACGCGAATGATGGTGTTCTTTGTGGTACAGGAGCTTTTTTAATTTCAAGAGGTCCCATTTGTCTGTTGTCATTCTTAGTGCTGCACGGTCCCGTTCAGAAAGTTCTTCGCTGTGCTAATGTTGACTCTATTCCCCACTTATGGTTTAACAGAGTCGGGATATCAGGTCTTATACTGAGATCTGTGGTCCATTTGGAGTTATGATCAGGGCAGGAGATAATAATCGAGTTTTAGTCTTCTGCCACTTAGACCAGCATGGTTTGTTGAAGATGCTGCCTGAGAAAATGATTATTAAAGGGCATTTAAAAGTAGCTCGGTGGCTGCCAAATGCATGGTTAAGATTTGACTTAACGCATGAGTGGGCCAGCCAGCCAGATGTGACAGCTGGCTCAAGGAAGAACTGAATGCTCTTATGCAGGCCAGCAGGACTGTGGAATTGAACCCACGCTTAGATGCAAACTTGATAAATACCCACCAGATTCCTCTCCATTGGATGTGCCTTGCGCTTCTAGGGTACGCACGCGACCTTGTTTACAGAATTCTTTTCCTCACAGAGTTTGTCCAGTGACTCAAAGAAAGCAAGTGTGGGATAACAGAGGATTGCCTTGGACAGAACTCCATTGCGATTTTTGTCCACTCCCAGGTCTCATAGTTTTGTGTATGGCAAGATGCACTTGAAGAACACGAAGAGACTGCAGCTGGTTATTCTTACGAGAAGCCCCCAGACGCCATCGTCAATGCATTTGCTTCGGTCCTATGGCCAGAAGTTAGTCATGTGGCCATCCTAGACTGTGAGGGGAGTTAGGAAATGTGGCCTGCATGTGTTCTGTCACATAGGGGAGGGAACCACTGACACTGAGTGCGTCCAGTAGCCTTTGCGTCAGTTGCCAGCTGTGCTTATTGGAGCTATGTTCTCGGTTGAAGACGCTAAGAGATAACTGGATAGAGTGTGTCAGATAACCCATGGTCCATCTATACAGCGGGCCATGATGTAGTCCTTAAAAGGAGGCAAGGATATCGGTAGTGACAGAGGGACATCCAAGATTAATACACACAAGAACTCATGCAGAAAAGAATGTGTAGCGCAGACTGTTGTTTAAGTTTGAAAAGACATGAATATGCTTCTTAATATGTAGATCGTCACTGAAGAGATAAGAAGAATAAGTCTCGGGGGAAACTGAGCCAAAAAAAAAAAGGGGGAGGAGATTGTCTGATCTTGTGTTAAAATTGTTTTATGTCCCTGTTGACTTGTGACCATGCTCCCCTGTTCTCAGTTGCTGATAAAAGAAAATGAAATCAAAGTCACCACTCGCTGTGACTAAGGAGTACTGGAACTGGAGAGGAGGCACAGCTTCTGACTTGTTCAAAACAGATTGCCCAACTATAGGGGAAAGGAGTGTGGACTCTCAGAATGACACCAGGACACCAGATGGGAGCGAGCCATTTCCCTGAACTCTCTGACCCCTTCTGTGATTCCTGCATCTCAAACACACACACACACACACACACACACACACACACACACACACACACATCATTTAAGCCCTTAGTAATATATTTCCCATTTATTATTTTGTGTGTGTATATGTGTGTATAGGCATGTGTGTGTTGTGTGTGTGTGTGTTTGTGTGTGTGTGCCTATGTGTATCACATGTGAAGGACAAAGGTGGATAGTGAGTGTCTTCCTAAATTGCTCTCCACTTTGTTTTTGTTTTTGTTTTTCACTTTGTTTTTTGAGACAGGGATTTCTTGTTGAACCTAGCTTGTCAGAAAGCCCCAGGCCCTGCCTCTCTGGTGCTGAGGTTACAGATGGGTGCTATATACTCAGCTTTCATGTAAATGCATATCCTTAGGTGTGTGCAACAAGCACTTTACCAAGTGTCCCATTCCTCTCAACTCCTTAATAGTATCTTAAACATTAAACACACAGTTAATCCTACTGGTGACTATTGTAGATAAATCTGGGTTTTGGCCTCAGCCTCCACCCTGCACAGCAGCGTGAGTGTGAGTGTGTGAGTGTGCCACCACTGAGCAAAGAGTCTGCGTTTGCAAATGAGGCTAAGAGCACTTGCTCTTCTTGTCCGGTAGGAACATTGTCAGGGTGGAGAGGTTAACTGTCAGGGTTTCTGAAAGTCCGAAAGCCTTATTCACATGCAGAGGGCTGTTTTCACTCTCATAGAGGAGGCCCTCCTGTGGGAAGCCATCCCGGCCTCTAGAAAGGCATTGTGAAATGGAAAGTAGAAATTGAAATCGTTGCTGTTGACCCTTGAACCAACGAAACATGGTGTAGGAAGCACTGGGTGTGGTTAAGACCACACAGGAGGCCGAAGAATACGACGGTGAAGAGCTAAAGCTTGTGACTGTCCTACCCTCCAAGGAAACCTGGGGCATGTCTGCAGCCCTGGGTGCCCTCAAGTCCTGCCCTGCGCCACACAGGCAGTGTTAGTGCCACCTCATTGTTGTGAGTATCAAATGAGTTTGAGGGTGTAGAACACTAATGCGGCCAGCATCTGGCACGGAAGGAAGCACCAGGAAGTAACAGTAACAGTGTCTACTTGGTAGGTTGTGTAAGTTAAATGTGCCATTGACCTTTAAGGCACACAGTGTGGGAGCTGTCGCCGAGCCAGGTGGGGGAGCGTGTAGAGAACTGTTAGCAACATTCTTCTCCGTTCTGGATTAATTTGCAATTTAGTGGTGGGAGGAGCCTCACATGCTCTAGAGAGCAATAGTACCCCAAACAAATAGGTCAACACCGAGTGAGCGGACACATTTGAGTTGTTAGGTGCCTGTCAGTGTAACAGGCACCTTAAGGACCCTTTTTTTAGCTTGATTGAAAAAAAAAATGCACAAAGGACAGAAGAGGAAGCAAATGGCTGCTGAAATTCCACTTCTGGGGTTCCCTGGGTCGGGCTAACAGCCTAGGAATGAGCTCTGCTGTTGGGGTTAATATGTGTTTATAATTTAGTTCCAGGATTCAGAACTCACGGGATTTCTGCATGACCTCACCAGTGTGCTGATCACCAGCTAGGAAGCCATACACCTTCCTTCTGTACTTAGCTGACAGGACTCTGAGGCACAGCTGCCTCCTCCCATAGTCTGGTGTGGACTCACCAGCTTCTCTTTGCTGGGTCCTTCCTGGCTATGTTATTGGTTTTTGTTGTTGTTGTGTTGTTTTGTTTTTGTTTTTGTTTTTTTAAGGAACTTAAAGTGACTGGGTGAATGCATTAGCAGGGAAGGGCAGGCCGGGGTTAATGGCCCCAGGCAGATGGCTCTTCCATTGCAGCTCTCTGGGAAGGCGCAGATGCAGATGCTAATGAAGGACCATATTTCTGAGCCGTGATGACACAGAGTGATTTGCTCTGCTTTCTCCTCGCCTCCTAGTCCCGTGGCCGGCCCCTTGCTGGACACCGTGTAGCCCCTGAGATTATAGAGTTGGAAGAAAGCCTGGGGCCAACTCTCTCCCTTTACAAAAGAGAAAATAGAGGTCCAGCGAGGGTCAGAGGGGCTACCCAAGACTCAGGCTCTGGTCTTAAATGTCACGTATGACAGCGGGGGGCAGAGTACAGACATAATGGGCCCTTCATCGTGGCCTGTCCCAATGTTCTTCTTCATAATAGAAATAACCTATGGAGTATTTATCAGGCCCTCACTGAGAGAAGATAAAAGCCACCGATAGCGCCATGTTCTAGAATGCCTGTGTGGGTTCGCAGAGTAATGACAACCATAGCTGAGAGGAGCCCAAGAACATGTACAGTAAATTAAAAACCAAGTAGAGTCTGCGTGCGCTCAACATGAGTCATAAATAAATTAACTTTTATCAGGGAACAGAGCCTGGGGCAGGGTGGTCAGAGAAGGCCTGGAGTGGAAAAGAAAAAGGAAAGGGGGCTGGGGTGAGTGGGTTGGTGGGTGGATTCCAAGTTAGAGTGGCCTAGAAGGCAACCACCTCCAGCCACGTGATGAAGCATGCCCCAGCTGGACCCTAGCAAGAAGCATTTCATCACGCACATACGCACACGCACGCACATGCCCGCTACTAAGAAGTCGTTTTCCCAGAAGGCTGTGGACTTAAGTCTGAAATGATTCACACTCGCTGCTCAATGAAGGGCTTTGGGGGACCCCAGGGAAGTGCCATCAGAGTAGATGGGTTTTATGCCAAGCACCACTGCCAGGCGTGGGAGGGGTGGGGAGTTGGGGGTTGGAGGATAGGAGTTTGGCGTGGAGATGAGCATTCTGTTTCTCCAGAGGAATCTTAGCAGTCTTTTGTGCTGGAAATGGCGAAGGCAAGTAGACCTCACAGGCAACAGATGTGGCTCTCTGTGGGAAGGCAGCAGGTGGGACTCTTAGCGCATCACCACAGGTTTGGAAGGAAATGAGGAGGCCCCGTTCTGGGCAGAGTCGCTTTCAGGTGTGAGCCAGGCATATTGGTTCCTTCAGACACCAGGTATATTTGGGAGGTGGCTTAGGGGACAAGAATGGTTGATGCACTGAAGTGGTTAGAATGTCCTTGCCCTGTAAGAACTTTCTCCTCATCTGGTGGGGTGAGGAAGGGGAACCTCTGTAACTTTTATTACAGGCTACGCTGATCCTGTTGGGCTTTTAAGAGCTCTAAGAGGGTATCTTGGGATGGCGCACCTGCCCAGGTTTGTGATGCTGGGGTGACGTGATGCTCCCCAAAAGAAAGCAGTGGGCCTTTACTGTAGGTATCTCTCAGGTCTTTCAGGCTATAAAATGCCGCATGCTCTGGGATTGACTGGCCAGCTCTAACTGCCCTGGTTCTGAACTTCTGTGGCCCTGCCTGTGTCCTGCATCATCTCCATAGGACAATTGCCCCCCGGGGTGATTTTGTCCCCTAGCCAGAAGTTCGTTACCATGTAAGAAGGTGCTAATTTTATAAGAGGATTATGTAGAAAATTTGATCCCCCCCCCCCCCGCCCTTTTGGTTTCTCCTCAGCGGTTCAGGGTCAGTAACAGGATTTTTATAGTGTTTACCAATAAACACATTTACAAAGTGCTGACTCTAGAAAGCAGTGTGCTCTTTGAGCTATGAACATGGCAGGTTGCTGTGGTTCTTGGATGCTCTGAATCTTCCATTCTCTGCTGTGGCGATGGTGTCTGTCCCTGCCATCCCCTGACTCGACTCTCCTGCCCAGTAGTAGTTTTTTTTTTCCCTTCTCTCTTTCAATTTTTTCCATTTCGTTATCTTTTCAGTGCACATGGGCATGCTTGCATGCATGCATGTCTGTTCATGTGTGTGTGTGCTATGTGTGGCTCGGTGTTCCTGTGTGTGCATGAGCACGTGTGCAGTTTGGTGCACGTGCATGTGTGCATGCGAATGGAAGCCAAAGGTTGATGTCTCTTCAGTTGCTCACCACTATATACCTTAGAGACAGAGTCTCTCCCTGACCCTCCATGGAGCTCAGTGATTCAGCTGGCCTGGCCAGCCAACTCTATAGATCTACCTGTTCCTGCCTTCGCAGTGCTGGGATTATAGGTGTGCACCGCCGATCAACCCTGGCTTTTTATGTGCGTGGTGGGAATCTGAACTCAGGTCCTTATGCTCTCATGGCAAGTACTTTACCAACAGAGCCATCTCCTTAAACCTGGTAGGTAGTCATTGCTGTTACCAACCCCCATCCTCGTGTGTGTGTGTATGTGTATGTGTGTATGTGTGTGTGTGTGTGTATGTGTGTGTGTGTGTGTGTGTATAGAGAGAGGGGTTTAAAGAAGACACTAAACATTAACTTCTGGCCGACACACACATGCGCGCACACACATACATAGAACATACAAGACTCAATGATTAGAAATATGCAGAGAGTGTTTATATATGTGTGTTTAAGTTAGCAGCATGCCCCATAGAGAGAGACTGGCACTCCCTAACATTCCCGCACACTGTGGTTGAGGACAGTAGCGGTAGGCAACCTCTCAATGGACTTTGCAGTTTATGCATATGTAACAGAGCTTTACGGTTTGCCGACTGCCAACTTTCAGATTCTCAGCTAACTTTCAAACCCTGCCGACATGGAAGCTCCCCCAGTTTTTATGGTCTATCTGATGTCACTTTGTGAACAAAGGAGAAGCTGGCTACATCATCCTGCCTTTTAAGGCAGGCCTGGCATTCCCTCTCCCTGCCCTCTCCTAGGAGAGAATTCATGAAGACGCCTTTCTGCCTCTCTTTGGGGTCTCTCCATGTCAGAGGGCTCTGTCTATCCATCCTTGGCCTTCCTGGAATTTCTTTCTCAGCCCTGTAGCTGGGCAGAATGTAAGCAGTTTGGTCTTTAGAACATTATAGAAAAAAAGAGATGGTGCGTATGGGATTCTGTAACTTAGCTCTTCCCCTGCAGTAAGTTTAAGGATCACTTTGCAAAATCGGTTGTCCTGTGGGGGTAAAATTTGTCACGTACCACAGGGAAATTTAAATCCTGCTTTTTTTTTTTTTCATTCACAGGGCATGTTTTGTTGTATCAAAATGTTCCTTCCAAATATTTGTAACTGAAGCTCTAAATGAAAGTCAGTTTTTCCCCTTTGGAGATTTCTTACATTTTGACTTCAGAGGATGAACGGACTGTACAAAACACACACACACACACACACACACACACACACACACACACACACACCACACCACACACATACCGCATTGGAACATTGACATCCATCTGGCCCTTAAGGATAACATGTATTATATTAAGACCTCACCAGAAGATTTTTGAAAGAAAGGATAAGTGATTTGAGTTCTCAGTCATACCAAATCCTCCCTTAGGAAGGGCCTGGCCTCGACTGAGTGATTGTCTCCACAGCTGTCATTGAACGAGAGTATCCAAAGGGTTTGTCTGACTGACCCTCTCCCGTCCTTTCATCCTCAAGTCTTCCCATCTGCCTTATGTCTTTCCCAGGCCAGCTTTTTGAGGTGACAGTTTGAATTCGGGACAGTCAAGCCTCCCAATAAAGCTGCTGGCTCCAGGAGAATGATCACCCTCATTTTAAGATGAGGAGGTGGAGCCCTGCTTTTTTTTTTTTTTAATCTTTTTACTGCATTGTTTTCTCCCTCGCTCAGCCTCAGCACTCACCACACATGTTTCCAAAACATGTCTAATGATAAAAACCTGTGTCAACATCCTTGCCCTGGCTACCAAGTGTATCCAGTAGCTTGGGAGAAGCTGGGCTGACTGCTGAGGAAGATACGAAGTCAAGTCAGTTGGTGTGATGGCTTGAACACTGAAACAGGCACTTGATGCTTGAACTGGTAAAGGCACTGGGCAGAGGTAGGGAGGCAGAGGGATTTCAAGGAGATCTGCATTGAGAGGGAAGCTTCTCCCGCCTAAGCAAAGCAAAGAGGGAGGAGTTTGTAATAATAGCCAGAGTGCATATTTACTCTAGGATGCATAATTCTGTACACTTTATGTAAACAGACTCCACAGACCCTGGCAACAGGACCTATGAGGTGTGTGTTTACAGACAGAGAGAAAAAAAAAAAAAAGGCATGAAATGAACAATTGCCTTCTTTAAGGTCACATGGCTAAGTGGGGCTTGAGGACAGCCTCTCTAGCTCCCAAGTCCTCGCTGTTAGATTATAGGTCCGTGTGTTCCCCTTGCCTTGAGAACTCACCTGCCTCAGAGAACTGTACACTGTCCCCCCACCCCCATGCCGGACCCCTGGTGGGTTCTGGTGAACACTGCTTTTTTATGATTTAAGGCCTGTAGAATGGATCCAAGAGGACACACTGTCCTCAGTGACTTTAGCCACAAAGCCGCGTGGCCAGTATGTTCCTCCAAGCCTGTGGTTTCAGGGATGCTTCTCTTCTTCCGGCTCTCTGTCTCTCTCTGTCTCTATTTCTCTCCTGTCTCTGTCTCTGTCTCTGTCTCTGTCTCTCTTTCTCTCTCTCTGCCATGCTGGCTGCTTGACAGCATGTGGGTTTTCACTTTCCTGGCGCCTAGAATGAGAGTCCAGGTGCAAGAAGACAGCACAAACATAGTACAGGCAGGATGTGGGAAGTTAAAGGACTGAGGCAGGATCTGGGTGACACTCCATAGCAAGCCAGGCTCTGAAGCCGGTTGACTCAGAGCCTGGAGAGCCACTGGCTAAAGCTCTGAGATGTGGCGTGGAAGGCAAGTCGTAATTCATTTTTCCTATAAAGCTTCAGAATAGCTTTCTGGATTAAATAAAGAACAATGGTAAGGTGACAGGGAAACAGGAACAGGAGGAAACAATTGCATCAAGATGAGGTTGGGCCGTGTCCCTGCACAGCCTGCTGCCTTTACACAGCTGCATGGTTCTGGAGGATGGGCTGTTTCTGTGCAAAGCTCTAGTGAGAGTCCTGGGGGTTGGAAGTGATGCCTGGTTAAGGGGTGCAGAGAGACCCTTGGATGCCGCACTTTCACGGGTCAAGATGAGCTCAGCAGAAGAATAAAGCAGCTAAAGTTGGGCAAGGGAAGGGGTAACTCCTTAGTAGTGCCCCACTGACTGCAATAGAACATTGGATTGTCTTGATATTGCATTAACTAACTGAAGGACTTTTGTTGAGAACTTTTGAATACCTAGCGGCATTTGACACACTCCTGGTAGGAAGAAGAATAATTCTAGGGCCCAGAAAAAAATGTGTGTGTGTGTGTGTGTGTGTGTGTGTGTGTGTGTGTGTGTGTGTGTGTGTGTCTTGCCTCAGCTCTTGCTCGAAGGACCCAAATGTCGAAAAGGAAGCAGATTCCTGAGGGAGGTGGGCAGGCAAGTTTCATGTGGACTTTTTCAAGTGGAGAGTTTGAGAGGAGTGAATCCTGTTCAGGAAGGGTGCAGTGAGAAAGGCCTGGCATGGTTGGATGGCAGTCTGGCTGGAGCAGAAGGGGGTGGGAGAGCTGGTGATCTCATCTGGGGCTGCTCTTTGGAAGGATGTGAAATGCCAGTGAGTGATGTGACTCTGGCCGTAGGAGTGGTGGAGCGGAAGGCTTTGATTTTGTTGCTTGAAGTAAGGCTGTCAAGAGGCGTACCTCCCCCGAGTCTATGAGGACACAGAGAGTTTGCGCATTTGTTTGAGTGTTGATTGTCCTGAGCATGTGGTACATGATAGTTGCAGATCCTGTCACTGTCCCTGCATCTGAAGCCATACAAGTGCGGAGGGATCTCGGTGGCTCCCGTGGACCTTAGTGGCTGAAGCAAGGCAGAAGACCTGGCCTTCTAGAACTTTCCCTAAAGTGGCAAGCTCAAGAGTGTGAAGACTTTTTCACCCTTGGAAAGTTTTTCTGGCCTTGTGGCAGGCAGATCATCTTACATAAGAGGTCACAGAGCAAACAACTGAGGAGATGGCGTGTCAGCACAGGATATGTTGTATTCCTGGCATCCACATGCATATCTGTAACCCTAGCATAGCAAGGGAGGAGACCAGCAGATCCCTAAAGCTTGCTGCCAGTCTAGCCAGTCATCAGTGAGCACCAGGTTCAATGAGCGACCGTGTCTCAAACAATAAGATGGAGGGTGGTAGGAAAGACACCCGGTGTCAATCTTTGACCTACATACATAGTTTCACATGTTCCCACATGCATATGTGTACATACGCACAACCCATACACGCATTAAAGCCATTACAGAGCCAGCATATTTAAATGCTAAGAGTTGAATGTAGCATGCTTGAGGTGCGGAGGTGGAGGAGGCATCTAAGGAGACAGCCTTCAACTCTCCTTCATCTATGACGATCTCAGGGTGCAGACAGAACTTCATTTTGTAGTGGTTAGGAACTGTTACTTGTGGAAAGGAGGCACCACTTGAGATGTTATTTATATCTAATCTAAGATTGTGGTACGTAGCATGGAACACTTAGGAGTTACTATGGTGATCTCCCCAAGTCCCAGATGCTAAGGTTGCCCATAGGGCATGGCAGCCTGGTATGGGAGAAAGTGACAAAGGTTTACTAAGCAATGCTGGGGTGCTTGATCCTTTGTCGCCCCCAGGGACTGCAGAGTGACTAGAGGGCAGTAGGGTTGGTTATGTCTATGGAGCCTCCTTTTGGATCATTATTACAAATGACCTGAAAGTCCCTGACAACCTAGGTGACATGAGAATGATGGAGGAGTCACATATGGTCAGGATGGAAGGAACCCAAGTGGAAGGTTGATGTGGCCGCTGGCATGAGTGGGTGGGTAAGCCTGACTAAGCATTGGACAGTTGGTGAGCACAGGGCACAGTGCAGGGGAAGCGTGCTGAAGGAACTGAATGCCACCCTGTCATACTTTTGAGGGAAGTTATTGGGCAAAAGGCCTCATGATAGTGGCTTTACTATAGATGTTTCTATACCCTGGTTGGATTGGTAATGAGAATACGGAATCATCTAGGAACTCTCAGACCAATGTTGTGTGCAGTGGTACTGGAAGGGTATAGAGCCAAAGAGGGCACAGTCGCCTGTGAAGAGGGGCATAGAAATTGTGTAGAAATAAGAGGTAGAGTGTGGGAGCAACTGTAGATGATTCTAAATGGAGGGCATGAGAGAATAGGCTGTAGAATGTTCTAGAATGTGTCCAGTGCTCTTTCTGAGTTCCATGTGTGCCTCTTCAAAATTATATATTGTTGGTTGTACATATCAAATTTGTGTGTAAACAAAGACCCATAGACCTGGGGACATGGAGAAATATAATCTAATAGCCTGGGGAAGGCCGTGGCACTTGAAGAGCAGCTGGTTTCCAGAGAGGGAGAGAAGCACTGTGGGCTTTGGGGAAAATTAGGAAGTAGCTGCAACTGTCTGCCTGCAGAGAGCAAAGCCGGTGAGGACCAGGGCCTGGAAGTGCTAGCCCTCTGCAGGGTCAGAGCTGTCTGTGGATGTGGCTGTGAGCAGAGATGCCCAGGCGCCAACACAACATGGCTGCTTCATTCCCTTTGCCTAGGTTTGCTCGCCCTGGGATGACTCTGGACCTTAACGAGCTCTGTACTCTGAGATCTGCAACCCAGTTGACTGAGATGACTTGTCAGTGTGGGTGGTGGTGGTGGTGGGGGTGGGGGGGGGTGCATTTGTGGAGCAAGGGGTATGAATCCCTGTCACTTCCTGAACATGTTACATAATCAGGGGCTTATTCTGCCTTAGTTAGAAGTGTTTGCCTCTTAACCTCCTCTTATGAAGAGGGTTGTCTCTTAACTCTTTATTTTCATAGTAATTCCCGTATGCAAAATTTAACCTGACGTTAATAATTGCCCTTATCTCTCACCAAAGGACCTGTGATTGATAGGTAACGGCCTAAATAAAGCACAGTTACAGATAAGTGATTCTCTCCTTGGTTTCTGCTACTCCGTTCTTTGTGATTAACACCTGTTACCCTATTCCCTGCTTGCAGGCTCCATGCTTCAAACTAGAGTAGGATTAAGATGAGTGGGAGCTGGTCTTCCTGGAGCCAAGGCTCCTTCTGAACTTACTCTTGGACAGCCAGCACTGTGCCCCCAGGCAGCCTGGCAAAGGGGAGTGGGCTCAGCGCTAGCTCTGAGTAGTTGGGTAGATTCTCAGGGCTGTGGTCCTTAAGGTTTGAGAAGTTGCCCTTGGCAACACAATCTCCTCACGGCCACAAGCAACACATCTGTTCCTCTGCTCTTTCCGAATAAAAGCGAGCTGGTGAATTCACTTTCTCAGATGAGTCCTTGAAAGGGCTGATTGGTGTCTTTAAGCCAGGAAACCTGCTGTTCATCTGGCAGGTTAATGAACTAAACAGAGAGTTAGTGTGGGGAAGATGGCTCAGTTGGTAAGCTGCTTGGCGTCATGAGTACCTGCATTTGGGTTCCCAACACATGCGTGAAAAAGCTGAACTCGGAGGTGAGCACCTGTGACCTTGACACTGGGGAGGAGGAGAGAGGCAGCTCTATGGCCCTTGCTAGCCGTCTGGTCTAGCTGACCCAAGCTTCGGGTTCAGTGAGAGACCCTGACTCAAAAGAGTGAGGTGAAGAGTGCTAGCGAGGGGCACCCCAACACCGACCCCCAGCTTCACATGTGTGCTCACACTGTCACACATCTAAACACACTCAGACATGCTCACATGCATACCTGACACATGCCTAGGTCACACACATACAGAGAGTAACTAGGTTATCTAGGAAGCAGAGTGGTAGACTTTCTCATATTTAATCAGTTGGCTACCGGAGTGTCTGTTACATTCTGGGCAGGGTGGGGCAGGGGGAGGTATTCGTAATAAATCTAGGGAAAGGGGCAGGAAGACCCTTTGTTGGCCATAGTGGCATGTAGCCCTGGCAGTGCGGCTTACATGACACCGTCAGTCTTCCTAGGAGAGCAGCTTTCACCTGCCTATACTGGAGGTCTTTAAATGTAATAAGCTCCTTTCCTCTGCGTTTGGTTATTTCCCAGGTGTCCCCAGGCCTGGGTCCGTGTCTCAGCACACACCCAGCTCTGTAGCTGCCAGTCAGCAAGGAGGAGGCGTGGAGCTCTGGGAGTAACTCTCACCTCATCCAGAGATGTCGCTCAGCGAGCGCCATGCCCAGGGGCACTGTCCCTGGAGTGCACAGAGTGAGCTCTGCCCTTGCAGGACATGCTTATGTGTCGCTGGATTACCCTGGCACTGGGCCCAGAGGGTGGCTTACTTAATGCCCTGGAAGCTGTCAAGCCTCCATGCAGTGCAGTGCTGAGCTGGGCCAGTAGTGGGCCGGGCAGGTCACGTGGCCATGGCGAGCACACTCAAAAGGCAGTCAGGAAATGACCAGTTTCCTATTGGCGGCGTCTAGTGATCACCATGCTTCCTCTTTCCATGGTGTGTCTTGTTTCCTTTAAGTTTTTTTCTTTAAAGTTTGTTTGTGCATACGTGTGTCATGGTGCACGTGGGGGAGGTCAGAGGACACTTGGGGGAGTTTGTTTTCGCCTTCTACCACGTGGGTCCTGGGGACTGAAGTCAGGTCCTCGGGCTCCTCCGCAAGCACCTTTACCTGCTGTGCCATCTCACCCGCCAAGAGTTTTTCTTGTTGAAAGCCGCAGCTGTGTACAAATAAAAAGTTCTTGGCATTTCTGATAGTGATTTCTCTGTCTTTTCCTCTTTTTCCTTAGGGTCTCCTGGGTGTTCTGGGAGCCTAGGAGGCAGCTGCCAGAGCAGAAATGGCTGAGGAAGGTTGCAGCAAGGGCCTCTGAGAACCATAGCAGCCCCCTCCATGGGCAGGATGGGTTGGTGTGCGATTACCTTTTCACAGTCTCTTTTCACTGTTTACAGGACACTTGTATCAGTTACTTATTTCATGGCTAGGATGAAATACTTGACAAATACAAAGGCAAGAGGGTTTATTTTAGTTCCCAAATCAAGAGAATGGCAGAGACGTGACAGTGGCAGGAGTGTGAGCCTCTTTGTGACATTATTTCAGTGGCCAGTGAGTAGAGAGCGATGTATTCGCATTCTCAGCTATGACCCGCTCTTTTATTTGGTCTGGGACCTTAGCCCGTGGGAGTGGGCCACGTATACTGAATGTGGTTCTTTTCCTTCTCAACTCAGTCTAGAAATCCCTTCACAGACATGACCAGAGCTTTGCCCTGCAAGGGATTTGATAGTATCAACCATCACACTGCCATGTTCAGCAAATGTGCTAATGGCTCTTCGAGCACTTATGCCCACAAGAGTGAGCTGGGATTAACCACCTCCATCACAGAAGCCTGCCCTTGCCGTTGGTCCTCTTAGCCCATCCTGTGTCTTGCATCACAAGACATGCACACATGCACCTCTGCTGCCTCAGGGGGCTCCCGGGAAGGGCCCAGGCATGAGGTTTGCACGTCAGGGTCTCCTTACAACAGGGCCTGGGGATGTGGGCCCGCCATCAGCCCTCCATTTCCTCCCAGCAGAAGTTGGGGGTTTGAGTGGAGGGGCATGGGGCATGCAAATGTGTTGGAGCCATAGCAGCAGCAGCAGCAGCAGCAGCAGCAGCAGCAGCAGCAGCAGGCAGAGCCTCCTGAACAGGAAATACCATAAACTTGACCTTGCAAAGAGGGCCTAGAGTGAGTTCAGTGGTGCATAAAGTCAGGGCTAAGACTAGACAGAAACGTGTGCTGTGTGTGTGTGTGTGTGTGTGTGTGTGTGTGTGTGTGTGTGTGTGTGTGTGTGTGTGTGTGAACCTATCTTTTTGAAAGGCAGAGGAAGCAAAAAAACAAGAAAGCTTTTAGATGGAGTATCTCTGACTGTGTGTGTGTTTGGTGGTGGTCCCTAGGGAGGAAGGAGGAAAGTCGATGCAACCCCCACCACCACCCAGGGCAGCAGAGTCAGGCCTGTAGATGGAGGTCAGATGTATTCTGCCTTCCTGATTTCTGTGTGTCTGAGGTCCCCAATGTCACTCCTTACTCTTCCAGCTTCATGGCTCAAACCCTAGATGCACATACTTCGTCCAAAACCTGTGGGGCCAGAGCTGTAAGGAAGCCAGACTTTATTGGATTTTTTTTCAGTTAATTTAGTATGTGTTTTATGTATCACCTCGAAACCCCAGTAGATTCTACAGCATGCGTTCACGATCATGCAAATTAACATTGGTTTAGTAGTGCAAATGTGGAACTATTTACATTCAGTGGAGTAGATGTAGAAAAGAAAGGACCTTGTAGGTATGAGAAGGCTCAGTTTGTGAAGGCATCTGCTGAATCTGATGACCTGAGTTCTGTCCCCTCACAGTGGAAAGAGCTGATTCCTAGGGGTTGTTCTGTAACTTCACACATATACCATGGTGTGTGGGAGCAAGTATACTCACACACTCTCTCTCTCTTTCTCTCTCTCTCCCTCCCCCCCCCTCTCTCTCACACACACACACACACACACACACTAACTAAAAGTAAATTTTTAAAAAAGCAAATAACCTTATGTCAATTTGGATCAGGTTTTGTTGCCAACTTATTTTGATTCAAATTAGAAAGAAAAAAGAAAAAGAAAAGAAAACTTTGGGCTTTTGGCCTTCAGGAAGTGTGAGTCTGTAGCTAAGGCTAGCCTTGATCCTCCTGCCTCTGTGTCCTGAGTGATAGGATTACAGGCACATGCCAGCACACCTGTGTTCCAAACTGAGCTCTTAACCTTGACCCTTTGACTTGACCTTCATATCTGTGTGTCCAGTTGTCCTCAGCAGTGTCGCCTCCCCCATGCTGCTCTGTTCCCCGGGTGTCTGCGCAGGGAAGGACGTGTCCATGTCTCGCTCGGGCTAGCACTGTCCACACCATGTGGAACTCTTCCTCTTTTCCTCACATCTCCCATGCCACCCTTCAGTCAATCCTTTGACACAAGTGTGGGCTCTGACCTCTTCCCCTCACTTTCCACTCGCCATTTTTCTCTTGCTTGAGCTATTGTAAGGACTACCAACGTGGCCTCCATGCTGCTCAACGCTTACTCTCGTCCTCACCACGCTGAGGGAAGGCGAGTTATTTTTAAGGTGGGAGTCACAACATGTCACTGTCCCACACAAACTCAGCTGTGCCTCCTCGGTGCCACAGAATGCACCGCACACCCTGTCTCTGGCCTCAGTTCCAGCTGTTCGCCTTTGAGAACTATCTCGCTGAGGGCTCAGGGCAGCTCTTTACCCACCTCTGAGCTTTTACCACCCTCTCCCTATTCTCCTGCCAGATCCACACAAGCTAATCTTTGCACTAGTTAGGAAGGCTTTCCTCTTTGACCTTGCGTTGTTATCTGTTGCCAAACTCAACCTTCTCACTTGCCTTTTGCATGGAGAGCATAACATTTGAGAGGTGAGAGCCAACTCAAGATTCAGCGCCTACAATGGGCATTGGCTAGTATGAGGGTAGACTTAAAGTCTTACATTTTATTCTCCTTGGATGGCTTCGAAAGGCTGAGAACCTCCTTCATCCTTCAGAAGTGGCCCTTCTCCCCTTTAGTTAAAGGAGCAATCGTACGCGGCCCTAAGCTGTCCTTGAAGGCTTTGAACTCCTTCAACTCCTCTCTCGTGCTCTCGCCACACAGTCTGCGGAAGAGCAATCATATCTGTCACCCTCCCATGGCAATCTAAGATCTGGCAGAGAAAGATGCCTCGCCGACCCCTCACCCCCGACCCCGAGGAAGCACTCTGGCAAGCAGAGCTTGAACGTGCACGTTTCAATGGGTCTGCACTTAAGGAAGTCTTTTCCCCTTTTAGCTGACTTGGTGTGCGCTTCCGGGAAAGACGAACCTGTTGGGTGTCTAGCTGTGTTCACCTGTTCATTTGTAAAGCCCTAGTGTTCATAAGGAACTGGCTGGGTAATGCGAGTTGTTCATTTTCAGAAGACAGATAGTCCCGCTTTCATATGTAATTTGTACTTGAATCCATATGTGTTCACTTAGTTATAGGGAAAGCCGGTTGAACGTCCAAACATGTCATTACGTGTAAAGATAGGGTCTGCCTCAGAGAGTGGAAACCTCTGCCATACTTCTTGTTTATATCATTCCACAGTTTTCACATAAACTTAAAAATGGTTTAAGAATTGGCCACTTGGCTGTCACAGAGTCAAGAGATGATGAGTATCTGACCAAGGGTAAAATGGCATTGATTTTTGACTTGCCAAAATATTCTCCTTCGCTTTAGCTGATGTGAGTCTGAGACATATGCTTGCTTTTCTTAGAGCCCTTTTCCTGTTTTATTGAGCGTCCGAGGCAGATAAGAGAATATATTTCAACGTATGCTTGTGGAAGTGGAGGTGGCGGCCTTGATGGCCTGGTGAGAGGGACTCTATGGACACACCATGGCAGGGTCATTTGTTCATCATCTGGACAAGGATGTTTGCTCATCGTCTGACCACTTTGTTCTGTCCATGGCACTTGGTTGTGTGAAAGGTATAAAATACGGAAACAAGCAGCTGTATCACCCCTGCCTACAAATGGAACAATTTCACCATATGGAGAAGGGTGGGGGATTAAGACAAAGGATATTAAGTTTCGCTCATTTCTTAAAGAGTTTTTTTCATTGATGTATGTGTCAGTGTCGTGAGTGTCTGGTGCCTGCAGAAGGGAACATCAGATCCCACCTGTAACGCGAGTTACAAATTGGTCGTGAGCCTCACACGATGTGGGCTCTGGGGACCAGCCTTGGGTCCTCTAGAACAACCATGGCCCTTCTGAGCCTCTTCCTTAGTGTATTTAAACCATGTCCACTCAAGGAGCACGTGGCCCCCTTCCCGCTGCTAAGCAGTGGGCAGCACTGTTACCTTTGACCTATGGAGATATGTGATTTTAAAGCCATGCCCCACTTTTAACTTGTGTCCCAAAATTAAAGAAATTAAGAAAACCAAGCTCCTCTTTTCTGATTGCTGGTTTCGAGCAGTTTGCCCACATGCCCAAATGAACGTATTAACCTCTTTGTGCCTTAATTTCTTTGCTTGTGAATAAGGGGACTGATTTACATAATATTCTTCAAAGAATAGCTCATTTGTTTTTAGCCAAGAAGTGTGGTAGAAACTAGGAGGAAGTTTAAAAACTGTTCATGAACACACACACACACACACACACACACACACACACACACACACACACACACACACACACACACCTCTTAGTCCCGTTCCCCATAGAGCCTTTTTTAAATTGTGCCTTGAAGTGTATCTGTCACACATAGATCTTCACAAGATTGGATCACAAGATACATATTACTTTATGAGCTCATTTTAACATGTAATACCACATTGCAGATAGTTTTTCATGTTATTAAATGTAATCTCAAATCTGCTTGCATAGTATGTAACGATTTAAATAGACTACCATTTATTTAGTTGGCTATTAACTGACCATTGCACTGTAACTTTGTGCTCTTTAAAATGTTGTCATGATCAGTTTTGGAGTTAAGTCTTTTTGCACGTATGTGGTTAGGATAAATTCCCCAAAGTAGAATTGCAAGGCCAAGAGTTTTTTGTTTTGTTTTGTTTTGTTTTTGCCATTGTTGTATAATGCCAAAATGTTCTCTACAAGCTCCGCAGCAGTTTGCACTCCATGGGCACGCTCTTGCACGACAGAGCGTACCTCTCTTCCTCATTCTTAGCAGCTCTGCATAATCCCGTTTCAGGTGACATGCTTTGGAAATTTCCATTCTGGGTTTTCTTGAAGCAGATGTGTTTGTTCCTTTGCCCTCTTGAGGTTCTGTGTACACAACAGACAGAGGGAAGGGCTGGAGGAATCTGTCACAACCCTGTGAGCAGAAATAGCCCACCAGTGCATTGACCATAAGGCTCTCCGAGCGGAGAGGAGACCCAATGGAGTGGCCTACAGGTACTGAAGAGCCTCGGTTCAAAACAGTACAGTGCAGCGGTTCTCAGCCTGTGGGTCGTGACCCCCACAGGGTCACCTATCAGATCCTGCATAGCCAATATTTACATTGTGATTCCTAACAGTAACAATATTACGGTTCCTAAGTAGCAATAAAATCATTCTGTGGCTGAGAGTCAGCAAAACATAAGAAACTGTTTTTCATGGCTGCAACATTAGGGAGTTTGAGAGCCTCTGCGATACAGGATTCTGCAGCCTAGCTTGGAGACTGCTTCTTTTTATTTATTTATTTATTTTTATTATTGATTTTTTCTTGTTCCATCTCAATGGTCATCCCATCCCTTGTATCCTCCCACTCTTCCCTCCTTCCCATCCTCCCCCAACTCCCCTCCCCTATGACTGTGCCTGAGGGAAACCTCCTCCTCCTTTGTATGCTCATAGGGTATTAAGTCTCCTCTTTGGTAGCACTCAGAGGAAGGATGGCAGGCTACCAAATGGAGACTGCTTCTTGGCCGAGCTCTGAAGGTTTCCAAGACCGGGAGGATGCTTACCCTAGGTCAGGGGTAAGAAAAAACACCCACTGAAAGACCTCGATGTACAGTTGTGCATCCACAGTCCCCTTGCGGAAGGATCTGGAGTCAGGCTGACCCCGCCCCCCAGGGGTGAAAAGTTGAAAGGCCCTTTGCAAAAGAAATGGTAGGCTGGTAGGCTGTTTGGGAGAGTTAGAAAAGTTATGTGGGGGTTATATTCTTTTGAGGGCTTCTCTCTCTAACCCTAAAGGCAGATGGAGACCATGTTCATGGAAATGGGTGTATGTATGTGCCAGAAGAAGAAGGAGAGAGCCACAGGGACTAGGGAGGCATATGCAGAAACTCAGTGTATTTTTAGAAATAGTAAGTTCAGTGGAAGGATGGTAAGGTGTAGTTAAGACACCTAGGTATCAATTCTACTGACCCAACATCCGAGTAATAGGTATTTTTTTTTTTTTTTTAATGAAAATGAAAAAGAGACCACAACAAAGGATTGAAAAAAAATAAATAGAAGAGTGGCTTTCACAAGTTTAGTTTTGGCACAATGATCAAAAAAGCCTTCCCGAGGCATGTCCTTGTGAAATTTCACAACAGCGAGGATGAAAAAGGACCCCAGACTTCCAGAGTGGAAACAAAACAAACAAGCATGCCTCATGCTAAGCCATGCAATGGGGCTGACATCAGTCTATTAGTCATTAAAAGAAAGCTCTGATAGATTACGGCTTCCCCAACCTAGGGTTCTATATTAGTCAAAGCACTGTTCACTGGTGAGGGCAGGCATACAGAGGCTTAGAGTGCCTGCTTCGGGCCTGCTGCTAGTCAGCATTTCAGCCAGAATACACTTTCCTACCCCAAGCCCAGAACAAGGGAGAATGGATTCTGAGGACCGTGGCTGCATCCAGCAGAGTGAAAAGATGTGGAGCACCATAGCTAAGCTCCAACCTAGAAAGCCACGGAGCTGAGCAAGGGAGAGAAGTCATGGCGGGTCTCCAGCAGGGCAAATCCTAGGAGAAGAGGATCCTGGGAAACCCTGGGATCATAGAGAAGCAACTGGTCGAATGAAAAACGAAGACTGCGTTTGAGTTTGATGATAGGTATATTGGCCCCTGGATTGCATGTGAGTTGCCACTATTGTATGTGGATAAGAATGTGACTATAAGATACAAACATATAAGTGTATAGATAGGCGATTTACAAAGTCATCATAACGTAAGTGATATTAATTTTCAGACGTCAGAATCACTGTATAACAAAGCATGGAGATTAACTGCGGTTAGAGACCAGAACGTCTGCCCTGTCAGCCTTGAGTGTCTAACAGCTAAGGTATAAATTACAAAAGTGTAAGGGATGGGGGAGGCCAAGGGGAGGCAGGCCTGGAAGCACTGATGTTTTCTGGTTAAAACATGCAGGTGACAGTTTAGTGTGTGTGTGTGTGTGTGTGTGTGTGTGTGTGTGTGTGTGATCATTGAGGCTCAAACTCAGGACCCCAGATACGCAAAACAAGCTTGTACGACTGACCTGATCAACTGGCTAAGAACTGAGAGTGAGGGCATGGAATGCTTTTTGGAAAGGGGATGAGGAGGAAGGTGTTAGCTGAACCAAGTCTTCGTCTATTGCACTGGCAAGGGAAAGAGAGCACTTGGAATAAGAAACCAGGGAATTCAGGCCTGCTATTTAGAGGCATGGCAGTGGCCATGAGGAAAACTCAAATAGGGATTATTAAAAACAAGTCCCTTGGGGCTGGAGAGATGGCTCAGCGATTAAGAGCGCTGACTGCTCTTCCAGAGGTCATGAGTTCAATCCCCAGCAGCCACATGGTGGCTCACAACCATCTATAATGTGATCTGATGCCCTCTTCTGGTCTGCAGGTGTACATGCAGGCAGAGCACTGTATACCTAATAATAAATAAATCTTAAAAAAAAAAAATGGGTCTCTTTTGGTTGTGATGGGGCAGAAGGCTCGCCTCTCATCTTAAGCAAACACAAATAGGTTTTGATTTCTGAAAAGCTAACACATCATTACAGCCAGTTCGGGTTATATTTTAGTTCTAAGTAACACAGAAATACATAGCCCAAGAGAAAATTTGGTCAATTTGGCCAACCAAAGGAAAAAGACCTTACCCCTGTTTTAATTTATGTTTCTTGTGTTTTTGAACCAAATCATTTTTAAGTGTTTCTGACTCTTACATTTCACGCTTTCATGATCTTTATAAATCCATTATTTTTCTCAGAGGACATGGTTCCAACTGTATGAGGCAAAGCAATAACAAATCAGACGTGATATCCAGGATAGCTTTGTAGAGGAATGTGCCCGGAGGGATGATTGCGTCCTCTTGGGTAGCCTGCATCCTGTGTGTGCTCACTGTCTGAGCTGCCTGGCTGTAGTCTTCATGTGCTTTGAACTTAGGATCTCTGGGAGGACATTGCATGACCTTTGCTTTCCTTGCTGTGTCCCAGTATCTCTGTGTTAGCTCTGAAACAGCAGTTCAAAGAATAGCTCGCAAGGAGATGATGAAACCCAAGCAAGTGCCACACAGCTAAGAACAGGCAGTGCTGGGATTTGAACCCAGGTAGGTTAGTGTCAGTATCTGTATAGTCCATCACTGAGCCATCCTGGGGTGCTGTGAGAAATAGGAAAATAAACCACACATACATCTAAATGCACTGGGGAGAGAGACTACTCCCAAACGAAATGCAGGTTGCAAAATGCAGGCTGGTAGCAGGGAGCTTTTCACTTCTGAATGGCCAGGGGTAAAAGATTATGTTCCCTGCTGTTTCTTCTGTGTGCGCTCACCACCCTCTGTCAGGGATTAGAGTATATTGTGTCTTGCCATTTTCTTCTGAGATAGAAACACTATACCAAGACCAAGTGACGCTCCTTAACCATAGCACACACTCCCTCTTAGACTCAGCGTCCTCGGGTGTTTGCTGGATTTAGACAGCCTTCTTGTGCACATAAAAGTACTTGTGTTGAGCCACCTCTGTCACCAGAAGAAGCTGCCAGCTCTTCAGGACCATCTTCGAGCCACTGGAAAGAGAAATAGGCAGCTGTTATCTTGTATTAAACACTGCCGTTGTGGCTTATGGAGCCCCACGATGTGTAATGCAGGCTTCTGGTCTGGACAAGGTGGCTGCTTTACAGTTGGTTCCCGTGACCTGGCTGTGAGATTTCAGAAAAAGTGTTAAGGTGTGTCCAGTACCAAAGCCGGCCACACCTGGGGATAGAGGGTTAAAACAGCCAATGCATTTAAAAGGACATTTTATCTCATCAAAGGGCGGTGACTTAAAACTTTATAACTAATTATCCCGCATGGAAGTCGTACCAGAAGGGTTAGGAATGGAATAGAAAAGATCTGATTGTGTACCCTGCATCCCGTCTCATGAGGCAGCTCCCGTTTCCTGTTGATGAAATGTCCTGCTAGTCAGTGGGAAGATGGCTCAGTGGGTAAAGTTCAGATGCTCAGAATCCACAGGGCCAGGCAAGGTGGTGTGTTCTGTGAGCCCAGCAGAGACAAGAGAACCCCGGGAGGCTGTGGGCCGGTTAGCTGGGTTTATGCAGCAGCAAATACCGGGAGATCCTGTCTTGAACAAGGTGGAAGGTGAGGTGAGGACCACACCTCCACGCGTGCTGTAAACATGTGTGCCTATACTCACATGCTCATAATTGGAGGGATATTCAAAACAAATAAAAAATTCAGAAAAACATTGTAAGCAAGAGTCCCTGTAGAAGGTCTGTCTCAGGGGGGTGTGTGCACCCACACCTGAGCATCTTTGTTTTGCACAACAGTTTAGCATTGCATCTTGCTTTTCCCGTTTCTGAGTGCCACAGGTTATATCAGCCAGCACTTTTAGATCTTTCCCCTTCTTTTTCTAACTTGTAGATTGACACAGCAAATGATGGTGTTTTTTTTTTTTAAACTTATTTATTTATCCTTTTCCTTTATGTGTATTTAGGTCATCTGGACCTCCAACCATCTCCATTGAGCATTTGGCAAAATCATCTTATTTTTTCTGTGAGGGAATGGAGATCCAGAGAGAGAGAGAGAGAGAAAGAGAGAGAGAGAGAGAGAAAGTGAGAGAGAGAGAGAGAGAGAGAGAGAGAGAGAGAGAGAGAGAGAGAAAGGGAAAGAGAGAGATGGTTAAATAATTCAGGAGACTCTCCAACCTACATGTTGGATGTGTTTTTCTTGCTATTATTGTATTTTGATCGCAGACGACAGGAGAGGGTGGCTCAGCTGTGTGCCTGTGAGTGTGTTCACACGTGTGGGTGGTGTGTGAATGTGTGCGCCCACGCGGGTAGGTGTACATTCTGTTGTATGACAGATGTGCTCGTGAAAAACTCTGAATGAGTCTTTTTCTTTTTAAAAATGGAACACGAAATTTTAAAGCCTCCGAGGGTGGAAAGACGATTTATTATTTAAAGGAAGCTTGGGGAGGAATCCTTATGTGAAGACTCGTGTCTTCCCCCTTCCTTACAAAGAGCAGCTTCATTGAGAATCAACTCTCATGCAGCTTAGGGCGGCCATTTTGAGTGCGTAGTGTGACGCGTTTTCTCAAATGTATGTAACCAACCCGTCGCCACAACAGTTAAGATGGAGAACTTTTCTGTCTTCCCAAAGGTTCTTCTATGTCTCTTGGCAGTCATTGGTCATCTCTACCTGCAGGAGGCAGTCACCCTTGTGGTTCTTGTCACTGTAAATTAGCGTTGCTTGTTTCAGGACCTTATATAAATGGAACCATATGGTGTTTGGTGTCTTTGGCACAGTATTCATATGAGTGTCAGTAATTTATTCATTTTTTTCTTGCTAAGCAAAATTCTGTTATGTGGATGTAGCACGGGCTGCTTATCGTACCTGCTATAGAACATAGAGTTGCTTCCAGTTTGGGCCTCTTAAGGAGTGGTGCTGCTATGGACACTGGATCAATGTCTTCAAAGACAAGTCCCCCTCCCGGCATCATCCACCTGTACAGATCCAGCATTTGCATATGTTGAAGTAAAGTAATAGGACATGCTTTTATTGAGGCAACATGTGCAAGCGTCTATTAGTGCTGGGGCTGTAGCGCAGCTGAAGAGCACTTGCTTAGCATGTGTGAAGCCCCGAGTTCAAGCCCAAGCACCACATAAACAGATCCCTTCTGTGTGCTGAATAGATAGGCCCTGCCCTGAAGGGATCATATATTACATACAATAACATAATATTCATGTGTAGGTGCAGGGTGGGGCGAGTGCACTCAGGGGCACATAGGGAAGCCAGAGGGAAGAGGTCGGGTAGCTCCTTTTTTATCATCTTTCATTTTAATTTTTGAAACAGAGTCTCTCACTGAACTGGATGCTCATGGTTTGGGTTGGGCCATCTGGCCAGTGACTCCTGGGGTCTGACTGTCTCTGTCCTCACAGGCTGGAGGAATCACATACGTAGCCTTGCCTAGTTTTTTCACAAGGGTACTGAGGATTTGAACTCGGATTCTCTTGCTTTCATAACAAACACACTTACCCACTAAGCCGTTTCCTGTCCCCTGTGTAATATCGTTACACGGCAGTGAGAGTCATTTGAGAAAGCAACAATTTCCCCCTCCATTATTTTATAGAAGCAGTTGCTCTGGCAGCCTGTTATCTGAGTGGAGCCCTGACAAACATTTCATCTCATGTATCCCACAGCCGCTTGACGGTCAGTGTGGGCTGTTAATAGAATAAAGAGCAGATTCCTCTCCAAGTGATAAGCCACAGAAGTAGCTGCTTGCTAGATTGCAAATCGGCATTTAGGGTTGGCTTCAACACTGCTCATTGCAGGGCTTTCTGGATTTCAATTTTTATGTTTGAATTTTTCTTCAATATACTATGCACTATACAATGCACTATGGTCAAATTCATCACCCACCTCCCCACTCTCTGATGCCACTCCCCTTTTCTCTCCTGTCTTGTCTTGGTGCTTTGAGCTTTTAACCAGCTGTAGCTAGGAGGATACTGGCTACCAGACTGGCCCTGCTCTGTCTGGTCTCTTCATGCTAGGAAGCCCTGGGACTGGGAATGGCTGTACCTAAGTGTGGGAGAGTGGTCCAGACTGAAGGGTCCAGACCTGGGTACTGGGAACTCCTTTCATTTTCTCCCTCTCTCTTTCTCTGGTTCTGGGCATCGAATCTAGGCCCTTGTGAATGTTAATTAAGCATTTACTACTGAGTCGTATCTCCATCTTTACTTTGGTGTGTTTATGTTGTATTCATGTATTCATGCATGCTTATAAGGCACGCCTGAGTACACACGTGTCCAGGCTTTTTGACTACTTATTTGGGTTCCTAAATCTACCACCCTTTTCCACCCCAGGCCCTTCCAACCCTCCAACACTAGATAGGTGAGAAAGGTTAGAGGGGAAAGGGGGCATAGATCTTTTTAGACTACTTCCTGCTGATTAGGGCATCTAGTTCCTTGGGGCAAGCTCAGTCTTCATCTTCAGAATACCAGCAACCAGCAATGCAGCAAACAGCAATCCAGCAATCCAGCAATAACACAAGAAACATCAGGAACCAGCAGCAGCAGGGGCAGCAGCAGCCACCTCAGGCCCTCTCGGGGCTCTTAACAGTCTCCAGAATTCCAAATGTAAACTCTCTACAGCTGGCAAAAACCACACCCTCCTAGAGCGCAAGATGATCATAGTTAATGGCTGTGGACAATCTGAAGCATCCCTGTATCCCATACTTGGGATTAAAACAAAAAACATATTCACATAATGTAACTGGGTTTTTTTTTTTTTAAAGAAACCAAAATTCTCAACACACACACACACACACACACACACACACACACACACACACACACACACGGTGAGAGACTGATGCCATATAACTTCCTTCTTCACTCGTTTTCCACTTTAATTTTTTGAGGTGGGTCCGCTCATTCGATTTGGAGATCACCTATTGGCTGGCTAGCCAGTGACCTTAAGATAATCTCATGTCTCTGAGCCCCTTAGCACTGGGGTTACAAATGCCTGCCCTCACACCTGCTTTTACATGCTGCTGGGGATTTTTTCCCCCTGAGATAGGGCTTCTCTGTGTAGCCCTGGCTGTTCTGGCCACTAGGCTTAGCTTTCTTTCTGCGTGGTTCTTCTACCTCCTACATTATCCCCACCCTCTTCTGTAAGGAAGAAAGAGGAATAAATATTTAATTATGTGTGTCTTGGTAAGTGGACCCAGGCCAGCCCAAGCCTCTCCCAGTCTCTGGTCCTTGCCCAGCTTGTTGCTTGGGGTTGCTCAGAAAGGGACGTGAAACTCAGGTGGCCTGAGCCAGGCCTGGGAGCCGTCTAGCTTAGAAAGTCTCAGGTGACAGTTGGCCTGTAGTTGGGAGAGAGTTTGACTATGACTTTTAGACTGCCTTGAAGCCCTTGGCGCTCTGGACACAGGCATAGGTTTGCGTGGGTCCCTGAAGCCTGGCGTGTCTGTTGTATGTAAGGAGGTTGTTGGCCACTCAGCAGTGGAATTCTGATCATTCAAGACAGCTTGGCTCAGAGTTCCTGATGTGTGGGTGTAGAGTTAGGAGCTGGGGGGTTGCACAGTACAAGCTCTTTCCGAGCTATCTAGAATACTCAGTTATAAGGGACCTACTCCCACGTACATGAGATTCATGGTGGCTCTGACGTCATGAAGCAGGTGTGCCCTCGTTGGCCACTGTGGGTCTACAGGCTGCTCGTTCTCCTCAACCTCAGCCTTAAATGTATTAATTTGTTCACACTGTTAGAGTTTGAACCCAGGACCTGTGCATCTAAGCAAACACTCTACTGCTGAGCTGTTGTTGTTGTTGTTATTGCTGTTGTTGTTTTTCGAGACAGGGTTTCTCTGTATAGCCTTAGCTGTCCTGGATTTACTTTGTAGACCAGGCTGGTCTCGAACTCATGAAGATCCACCTACCTCTTCCTCCCTGAGTGCTGGAAAAACAGGCATGCACCACCGCACCTGACTCTACTGAGCTTTTTTGAGACAGAATTTTGTTATGTATCCTAGGGTTGCCTTGAGCTCATAACTTTCTGTCTTTACTTTGGGAGTATTGAGATTATAGGTGTGTGCTGCCATATCTGGTTCTTGCTCGTAGACCGACACAGTACCTGTTGTCTTACAGGTAAATTATGAGGGATAAATAAAATCAGACACTTGAAGTCCATGCCAGTCTTCCCTTTTGAAACACTGCTGCTGCAGAAGTTTCTGGGTAGTTTGTTCTGTCTCCACCGCATTGTCCTGCATTGGAATGAATGGATCTCCCCACAGACCTTCCCCCAGGCTCAGGGCAGTGCTGAAGATGTGCAGGACATCATTCTGCCTTAGGAAGGTTGGTCCTGGGAAGCCAACAGCCATTGAAGAGCGGACTGAGGACGCTGGAGATGGGGCTGGAAGAACTCCCCAGACAGGCGAGGTGCAACAGGCCATATGAGTCTGACCTTGGAGTTCATGCAGAATCAATGCCTTGAGTGACAAAGTTGTCCTGGATGGGTAGCACTGCAGAAAGCTGGCTGTGCCCCCGATTCCCAGCTGGAAACAGAGACTATCATTGACCTTACAAGAGCCCCTGAGGCACTGGAAAAACCCAACGCAGTGTCTGATGCAAACTAGATACCCAGGGAACCTGTGATCATCTCTTCCTTCTATCTCTCGTGGCACCATGGGCCTTCTAATGCCTACAGGGTGGTCTTGCCTGCCCCTGGGCTTCCCCCAGGCTGAGTACAAGACTTACCTTTTCTGATAGTCAAGGTACCACATCAACTAATGTCCTGTAATAGCACATAGTAGTGTCAGCTTGGAACACAAAGTGTCTTCTATTTTGTGTGTGTGTGTGGGGGAATTATTGAAATAGAAAGAATGATGGACTATAAGGAAGTTGAAGGCTGTGTGTGTGTGGGTATGTATGTATGTATGTATGTACGTATGTATTGTGGTCAGGTGTACCATGACACTAATAAAGAGAGAGGTGAGAGGACAACTTGTAGGTATTGGTTCTGTCTGCCATCTGGGAGTGAAACTTAGATTGTCAGACTTAGTGGCAAGCACCCTTACCCAATGAGCCATCTTGCCCACCCTCCTCGCCTCAGGCCATCTAGCCAGCCAGTTGTCTCTTTTCCACATTTTGAGCATTTTCTGAGTGCCAAGTGCTTTGCATTCCCATCGCACAGAATTGCCATGACAACCCATTCCACAGATGGAGCCAAGGCTTATAGAGAGGAAATAATTGTCTGAGGTCACTCAGCGGGTAAGAGACAAAACTAGGATTCGGGCCTGGGATGAAGCCAAGGGCTGTGGTCATCTCCCCCACTGTGTCCTTGGCTCCTGGCCCTGGCTAGAGGAGAAGCCAGTGGTGATTAGCTGGAAGGAGGATCATAGTCCAGGAGAAAAGGAAAGTAGCTAGAAAGTCTGTCAAGGAAAGAAGCCTAAAAGGATTTTATGGCTAGGGCCACATCTGGAGCAAGTGCAATGAGTCTGCCCTGTAGGAGGGGTTCAGAACTGTCGTCCTGGGAACGGCTAGCGGAGGGATGGGGGGCTTGTTCCTCAGTTGGTCCAGCTGCCTGGTACTGAGACTGTAGAGTTGCACAGGCCTGGGAACTCACGTTGCTTCATTATCCAGGCAGAATTCATGAGGCAGTGAATTTGTCTGTGAGGTTGGATCACTCTTTACCACCTTTTGTACTCAGCCATCCGTCCAGTCACGGACACTGAAATCCTGCCACCCTGGATGGAGAGCCTCCTCACTTGGCTGACTGGGGCTTGGCCAGTGCTGCAGCCATCTGCTCAGCCTGCAAAGCTCTTTGTTGCTTTTCTGGCACGTTAAATGGCTTAATTTCTATTTCTCTGTTGGGAAATGCAGCTCACCAGCATTGAGGGAGCAGTGGGTGCTAAAATGGCTTCTGATTGCTATCTTGAATGTTCATATCCTAATACACTTTACTGTCAATGACCTGTCCTCCCTGCTATGAGCCCTCTCTCCCCTTTTGCACAGATAGGCTCAGTGCCCGCTGCTGGATAGGCCTCGCTGCCTATCTCATTCCTTCATTGTCCTCCTCCCTGCCTCTCACAGATAGCATTGTGCTTTCCCGGTACAGTCTGCAGTCGTGGGAAATCTTTGACTCGGAGGATATGAGAAAGCGTTCCATTTTGTTCGGTGGGGGGCTGGTTAGCTGTGATGATCTAATCTCCAAAAGGCATACATTATTTGAATTCCATGCTTGGGGGCGAAAGGGTTCCTGATCATTTTGAACTTTGGCAGAAACAGAATTCTGGCTTAGCGCTCGCTGTTCAGCAGAGCCAATGGCTGGTTTTCCTGCCTGTTAACTCCTTGCCAGAGCTGGGGGGATGTGTTTATGGTGGGGTCCCGCAAGTGTTTGAGAGACATAGGGAAACTTGGCTGTACCCACAGAGTTAAGCTCATGAACTTTTGGGGAGCGATGAGATCATATGGGATCCATGTGGGTAATTGGTGTTCATCTGGACTCCAGGCTCAGGAGAGTGGAGCCTGTGGGGTCCCTGAGGGTGGCCCCAAATCTGCCCACTGCCCTCTTTCACTCCCTGACCAGATGGTGCCTGAACAAACATAGCCCAGTTTCCCCATCCACAAAAGATCCCTTGATACATAAGAAATTTTAGAGCAGACAGAAAACATTCTCAGCCATGAGGGGCTAATTCTCGCCGTACACCAGGGCTCCTGAGAACTCTGGAGAGGCTGTGGAGTGACTTGGAGAGGCATCAGGTCAGCGTGAGTTTCTTTGCCTCCCAGAGGTGCGCATATTAGATGTCCATTGTAACAGCCACCTCAGCTTTCCTCTCCGAGTGCCATGCAGAGGCCACTTCAGTACAGATCCCACATCTGTTCTCCTCCCTGGAGGACTGAAGGGGTGAGGGACCCAGAATATGTTTCAGAAGACCTGAGTCTAGGACCTTTTCCCACTGGCACAAATGGGCATTGGGCAGAGACATGAGCAGAAGTTGGGAATGTGGGCCTCACTCTTTCTGTCCAGCAGAGAAGATAGCCGTGTGGACACTGTGCTACGGTTTAATAGAAACTGTCATTAGGACATGCCTGGTGTGCTGTGGGAACCCAGAAGAGGGAGGAATGCATCCTGATGGGTGTATCTAAAAAGGCCTCAGAGAGGAGGCTAATTGGCCTTGACCTTGAAGGAGCAGGAGATGCCCACCACACCACACTGCCTCTTCCGAAGAATGACCTGCTAAGTGCATATTTGCTCTTTATTGGGGACAGTGGGAAAATGACAGGAAGGGATGGCAGTTCCTGTCCTTAAAGAAACGCACAGCTTGTTGGGGGAGAGAGCCTGGCACTGCTGAGGCCATTGGAACTCTGTGTGTGCAGATGGATGTGGGGGCGGGAGAGTCTCACGGTGCGGACTTGGAGGTCCAAGGCTTTACTGCTCTCTCATGTGGAAAGCATGCTCTGCAGGAAGAGTTCCTTCCTTGCAAAGATGTCCGAACGTAAGAGGCCCAGCCCTCCCATTTCTAGCCTACTGCCTGCTTTCATCAGTGTGGCTGAGTAGAAGAGGGAGCAAATTGGGGATGAGAGGAGCAAGCCGTTGGTGAGCAGTTGCAAGTGCTGGCTCTCTCTCTCCCTACAGCCCACCCGGGCTGGAATCCGTGGTCACAAAACACCTGTGTAGCCAACACAGACCCTGAGTCTGGGGGGTTGGAGTAAAAGCGCACCTTCCAAGCCTTTGTTTTTCTTGTTCTTTCTTACACTGTTGTTCTCTGTTGCTTAGGATCCTTCGACAGTTGCTCATTGTTCATTTCCTCTGTCTTATTAGCTGGGTTCAGCACTCTTCCCAGTGAGGTTTTACTCGCTGAGAATGGGAGTGAGGTATTAATGCCTCTCTCATTTTCCCAGGAAGCGTAAAGACCACAAGCTTCTTTGGACGATCTTGGCCACTTAGCCTGGACCTTCGACTGCAGTTTCATCATCTGTAAAGGGAGCTAACACAAAGCCTTCCGACCTTCCTGCAGTTGGCCTGATAGGCTGGGAGATTCTTTGCGGTGGGGACTGTCTTATGCCCTGTGGCTTCCCTGGCATCTCCTCCCTTTAGATACCAGTTATAGCATCCTCTCTGCCAGCCATGGCAGTCAGTCTCTAGATAGTCATGCCTCGAGAAATTCTTCGGATATCTATTGTGAAGCGTGATTCCTCCCAGCTTAAAGCCTGATTGCTACTGCTGTCTGTGTGTGCTTTAGACCTCCTAGCCTGTCAATGTTGGTGCTCTTTCCTTTCTAACTCACCTAGCACTTGACGCACTGTAGGCTGACGAGCGTATAGGGCTACAACTCTGGGTTACAGCAGCTCAGGGTGGAAAATGCGGGGCTCTCAAGCTGCCCACACAAGCACTAACAGCCCCACTGTTGTTTTCTTACTTGCAGATTGATCTGGAGCCAGAAGGCAAAGTGTACGTGATCATCGACCTCTCGGGGTCATCGGGAGAAGGTAGGAGACCGTGTCTTGTTCCACTGAGCCGTCCGTCGTCTTCCGGGTCTCTCCCTTCCCGTCTCAGCCAGGGCACTATCACAGTGACATTTAATTAGTTGGCATGCTCTAGCGGGAGAAGGTTATTTTTGAAGATGTTATGCCTGTGTACCAAAAGGAGTGAGCCATCTGTTACTGGTGGAGCAGAAGGAGATTTCGGACTTGCTGAGAGGTCGGTAACACAGGCATTTCCGAGTGCTGTGTGCAGGGCAGGTGCCAGGGAGCGGCCCCCTCTCCCAGGAGGCCGCCGTGGGGTTTGTGTTGTGTGTGGTGAAAAAGGAAGTAAAACCAGTCAGCCTAACGGTATTCAGAAACGAAACAAACAAGGTGCCAGACTTTAAAATCGTACTTTTTGGGGGAAATCATTTACATATTCTTTTACTAGTTGTTTAAAGGGCAAAAGAAGCTGATGATATGAGGCGACAAATAAAGTTTTCTCTGATAGTCGTGTGTTTTTCCTTTTTAGATCCTTTTCTTTTGATTCCCCCCGCCCGACACACACACCTTTGTTCACTCAGTGTGTTTTAAGTGCAGAAGTGTAGGTGCAGTGCATACTGAACAGTCAGGCCGCAAGGGAAGAAAATGCAGCCCTGTCCAGACAGGTGCCAGGCAGCTGTGACAGCCTCAGCACTAGATGGCAGAGGACAGGACTCATGTGTTCACTGCCTCATCTTTCCTCTCCTTCCCTCTCTGTGGGCCGGGAGACAGAACAGCTGCCATAAGTAGCACAACAGAGAGACTGGCAGATAGGAACTGCTTCCCCTTAGAGAGGAGGGAAGAAGGGAATGGTGTTTGCGGTCTGTGTTCCCAAGTGAAAGGTAGACATTCATGTCCTTCAGCTCTCCCACCTGGAAGACTTGGCCCTTGAACAGACTCACACCTGATCATAAGCACTCACACACACTCACACACACTCATATACATCACACACACTCACACACATCACACACACTCACACACACCACACACACACACTCACACACATCACACACACTCACACACACTCACAGGAACAGACTCACACCTGATCATAAGCACTCACACACACTCACACACACTCATATACATCACACACACTCACACACATCACACACACTCACACACACCACACACACACACTCACACACATCACACACACTCACACACACTCACACACATCACACACACACTCACACACATCACACAGACTCACACACACTCATACACATCACACACACCACACACACTCACACACACTCATACACATCACACACACTCACACACATCACACACACTCACACACATCACACACACTCACACACATCACACACACTCACACACATCACACACACTCACACACACTCACACACATCACACACACCACACACACTCACACACACTCACACACACCACACACACTCACACACACTCACACACACTCACACACATCACACACACTCATACACACTCACACACACTCACACACACTCACACACACTCACACACACTCACACTCATCACACACACCACACACACTCACACACACTCACACACACCACACACACTCACACACACTCACACACATCACACACACTCACACACACTCACATACATCACACACTCACACACATCACACACACCACACACACTCACACTCACACACACTCATACACATCACACACACTCATACACATCACACATACACACACACACACACACTCACACAATCTCACACACTCACACACATCACATACACATACTCACAAACATCACACACACTCACGCACATCACACTCATACACACACTCACACACACCACACACACACTCTCTCCACACACTCATACACACACTCACACAGCGTCTCTAGGTAAAGGTTGTGATAGGAAGAAACTTTGTAAGTAAGATCTAAGGCTCTAAGGCCAGTGGTTCTCAACCTGTGGGTCGAGACACCTCTTTTTGGGGGGGGGAGGGGTCTCATATCAGATAGCCCGCATATCAGACATTTATATTACAGTTCATAACAGTAGCAAAATTACAGTTATGGAGTGCCAATGAAATAATTTTACGGTTGGGGTACATTAGGGTACAGTGGGGACATTGAATAGCGAGGTCACAGCATTAGGAAGGATGCTCGAGAGAAATAAGATGTGTGATAGTGGCACCTGATACGTCAGTCTCCACAGGTGTTCAGAATAACGCAGCAGCCATGTGCATAGGGGACCACACTAGAGCTGGGTCCTCTTTAGTATGACTTGATGACTTGGCACAGGTTGAAAGCTCTAAGCATCCTTTCACAATTGGTTTCTTACATACTCCGCTCTGGATTGCAATCCTGCTTGGCATGCCCAGCTTCCCTTCGCTGTTGTCAGCACTGAACAGCCAAGAATAGAAAATGCTGCTGAATAGTTGAGGATTTCAGTCTAGGTGGAATATTTAAGACCTACAAAAAGTAAAGTAAAATAAGCCAGCCAAGTTAAGAAAAAGCAGGCTACCCCTACCCAGCACCTACCCCAGATGCTGAAGCAGGAGGATGCCCTGAGCAGAAGAGATTAGAGCCAGCCTGAAATTCAAGAAGAAAAAAAAATAATAAAGCAAACAAAAGATGGAAGGCTTGTAGTTGCCTTAAACACTTTTTAGCATAGTATGTGAGCCTGGCCTATCAGAGTTGAGAGTTTACAATAGCATCCTGATTGTAGATGTTGGAAAATGTTTGATAAACAAAAATCAATTTCTTTTTTCCTGTTCTTTCCCTAACCTTAATTAAACATGTATTTCCTGTGCCTAGATGCTGGGCAACCAATGGCAGGCTTGAATTATTTTCTTTCTCCTCAAAAAGATTAATGGCTTGCAAAATGATAAACAACTTTTCTTTTTACATTAGAGAGAAAGGAGATGGACAGCGACTGAATAAGCAAATCAGAAGCAATTGATTTTTTTCTTCTTGCCTCTACGCTTTACTGCATGTGAATAACCAAAGCAATTTTCATTGGGTTAAATTCTGAGTCTTTGTTTTTAAAAACAACAGCAACAACAACAGCAAAAACAACAATAACAAGAAAAACTCTTTCATCTAAAGCAAACAGAGTTTACTTTAGAAACGCTGACACATGCCAGGGCTCTGGTCTGTAAAGTACTAGCTTGCATGGCTCTAAAGAGAAGACAACTCTAGTTTTCCTTCGCTCATCTTGGACTTAGGATTCCCATTTGGGAGTGGTGGGTGGATGCTCTGTAGTCTGGCCCTGTGCTCCATTTCTATCACATCCGTCTGTCCTCCCGGTCCTGCCCTGGTGCCCTGGGTTGTGAGGCTGAGAGAATGACTCAGGCAGGGGCGAACCACAGCTAGACAGACTAGAGAAGTCTCGATCGTCCAGCGGCAACCCTGTTGCACTACAGACTGTGGACTCGACTCACGGATCCTTGTCCACACCCTTTTTGGATGTTAATGCTAATTATGTTTGGTGAAAGGGGGAGAAGAGGGCTGAAGTGAGGCCTGAGCGAGGTTTCACTGCTCTGTTCTGCCACCAGCTTCGTTTCAGCAGCTCTATCTCCGTGCTCCATCCCCATTAACGGGAAGGATATAGCCATAGAAACTGCACACACTTTACAACACATGCAAACTCCAATAGTACATAGAAAAGTGTGGGGGTGACGGTGTGAATACACCCCCTTTTTCTAGAACGTTCCGAAGGGTTCTTTTTTTCTTGCTAACATGCTGTTAGGAAGTTTGGGTGTTTACATCCGCTGGAGCAGGATATAATGTGATTTCTGACTGTCTAATAAAATTCCACCACTTGCACATCCTGTGCAGGTCACCATAATGGGATTTGACTAGTGTGTGCTTTGACTAAACCAAGGAACCTGACCCCAGATGTAAGGGGTCAGGCCTGATGGCATTGAAGGTCGTTTTCGGTCACATGATGTTATTCTTCAGCGTAATTTGAATAAACACTATTGGAGCTCATGCCAAGGCATGGGCTATATTTGCAGCTGATAGAAGGAGCTGAAGGAAAGGGACGTGGGTTTTGTTTTTGCTTTTGTTTTGTTTTGTTTTTGGCATGTGTTGTCACAGATATTTCACTAATGTCACACAAAAAGTTTTGTGTGAGCCCCAGTCCGAGGCATTCCTTAGTTCAGCTTTCATCAAGAGTAGCCACCATTTGACTCCCTGATGCCTGATGCCTGCAGCATCAGCTCACCAGATAATTAGGTCAAAGTATAATTAGCCCAGGTAACGGAAACATAAACAGCAACTTAATTCTCAAATTCTAAGTGTGTTCCCTTCTGCGTACATAAGTTATTGTTTCTGCCTTTGCTGTCACTTGTGTATGATTCTCATTCGTTATAGGAATGTAGCAGTGTACCCCCAGGGAAAGGTCCCCTGGATGGGAGCTGGTTAGGGCCTGACTGTGGGATCTTCCTTCTCTGCTCCGCATCCAGGGGCAATGCTCAGCTCAGATTGCTTTTCAGACACTATAGTGCAAGAGAAATCATAAGAAGTCAGCCTCACTGGGTGCTCACAAACCTGCGTCTGCAGTAGCGTCCAGAGTCTGCGACAGAAGTGGAGTGACTTTTGCCCTACAGACAGCACACATAGTGCAGTTGATCTGTCCTGCTGGGATTGTGCATTGTCCAAGTGGAAGCTGAGAAGCAGGAAGCAGGGCTCACCTACCCTTCTTTTATGCGATCACGTGATGGTGAAGTGCCTGGTATCTTCTCTAGGAGAGAGCACGGTCCTAGGTATTCCTCAGACCTGATCTGAAATCCTGGCTGTTGTGATTACCAGCTGAGCCTTAGATCCCTTACCCAGAAGATGGAGCGACACTGCACCATTTCATTTGGCCTTAGTTGTGAAGAGTCCATTCTTGTGACTCAGTGTACACCTAATTCAGACTCAAGCACACCTGCCAAAGCTACTGTGGAAAAGGGTCGCTATAAAAACAGTGTTCATGCACACCAAGATGCTCAGCACATGCTCAGAGCCTGAAGACCCAAGAGCACAGAGGTGGGCATGCTTCAACAGAGTCCACCTTGAGAGCAGCAGGCAGGCGCTTCAGGGAAATGATGGGAGGGCAGGCTTCTGACTCTGGGTGTGGAATGCTCAAGAGCAGAGCAAGTGAAGAACCCGCCACTCACAGAATACGTGGCTATGTGCCGGGTCTGAGAGATTACTTCTTGTAGAGTAGCGACCCAGCTGTAGTTGTATCTCCTCATCTGTCTTCCTTACGCTCCCCCCAAGTGAAGCAGTTCCCAGCCAGGCACTCTGGAGCATCCCAGAGCCACTGGTTTGTTTCGTGAGCATGTTGATGTTAACAGCATCTCTTGGTGGAGCCTGGCTCCTCCCATCGCCTCTCGCCCCTCAGTGCCCGACTGAGAACACATGGTCTCTCCAGGCTCTCACTTATCACTGGTCCTTCATCTGTTTGAAGACAGTTATTAAATCTCTCTTTGACGAGCAGAATGCAGCAAATCCTTTAACCTTTCTGCAGGTATGTTTTTGAAATCTCACTCTTCTTTGCAGCTTCCTGCTGTTTTGGTTTCTTCTTCTTCTTCTTCTTCTTCTTCTTCTTCTTCTTCTTCTTCTTCTTCTTCTTCTTCTTCTTCTTCTCCTTCTCCTTCTCCTTCTCCTTCTCCTTCTCCTCCTTCTTCTTCTTCTTCTTTTCTAGTTGCTCAAGAAAGACAGATTTGATGAAGCCAACTTCACTTGGCTCAGAAAAGACAACGTGTGTGTAGGGATTTTCACGCGCTGAGCGCTTGACACCAGCACCGTCACATGACAGTGGAGTACTAGGGGGCAAGCAATGCACTTCAGCCCATATTACAGCCTCCTCTGTGGTCTTCTGCTCTCTCAGGGCCCTGATGATGAGTTTGTCAAAATGGAAATGACCTCCTGTCATTATCGTTATTTTTAATCCTTTTCTTCAGAAAGCTTTTAATATGAACATAAAGCCTAAGTTCTTAGTTTTTAATCCAAAGGTGGCCCCAGAGTCCCCTTTATAAATAGATATCTTTTTCTCTCTCTCTCTCTTGGAAATGAAAGTTCCCAATCTCTGTTTCAGAAATGGCGGAGTCCCTCTCCGGATGTCTAAATGTGGACTCATAAATAGGTCTGAGTTCAAAACTAGACCTGGCCTAAACCAAGCAGGATGATGATCTTTCCTACGGCCCTGCTCCTTGGTAGAGACATTGGAGTCTTATGTCCATGGCAGACATTCAATCGCTGCCTTCAGGGGGAAACCTTGGCTCTGCCAGAGGGCGGGGCCCATCTCAACAGCATCTCTAGGTTCCATGGCCCTACTGAAGAATTCAGTCTTTTCTAAATCCCACAACTGTGGCTCTGGTTGTCAGGGAGTTGATGGGAGTCAATCAAATGAGTGGTCCTCACCAGTTCATCTCAACCAATGAGCCCAGGTTGCTATGTTACTAAGGAAGAGGTGAAGGAAGTAGAAAATGGAGGACAATGTCAGAAGGATCAGAACATTGCTCTCAGTCAGGAAGGTATCAAAGACTAGCACATTTGCACTGAGTTCAGAACTGGGTGTCCGTCGCCATGGAGTACACTGGAACTGGGATGACCCAATAGAGCGTCAAGTGAGTGGCACAGCTTATCCTGGAAAGGACAGATACACTGGACCTCCGGGAGGGTCGGGGGTTGGGGGGAGAGGCTTTAGTGAACAGGGGAAGTCCTGTTGTCACTATTCAAGATGGTTTAGATGCTTTCAATATTTAGGGATGGCAGTATAGACAGGATAAATAAGGCAGACAGATTGTCTAACCTCTGGGAGCATCCAAACAAAAAGGTAGTTACCAGCACTGTAAGCAGAAATTGCCATGCTGTGCAAGCAAGGAAAAAGGAATGCAGGAAATGGTTAATCCATGTTTGAAAGTTGATGGAGGTGGCTCGGCTTTAACTTCATGGTCAAGGCCTCTCAAGGAAGAGAGTGTTCCAGGTCAAATTTAGTCACTTCTAGAACCCTGAGTAGAGGCTTGTTAGAACTATTGCACTGAGGTACTTAGAAGGCTAAGTCTGAAGAAAGGCATCCATGCCTCCACGGCATTTTGTGCTCTCTCTTTCCCCACTTAAACACCTGGCAAAGCCCCATGGGAATCAGGCTTCCGTCTTCAGCCCCTAGTCCTCCTCCCCCTCAGCCTCCTCTTTTACAGGCTGGAAAATGAACTCCTGGTTTCACGCATGCTAGGGCAGTGCTCTACCCCTGTGCTTTGTCTGTGGCTTTTCTAAGGTGCTCCCTAATTAAGCCCAGACAGTCCCATGTTTTCCCTTTCAGTTTCTGTTCAGTTTTGAATATGACACATCACTAAGGGTATTAATGAGAGTTTCCAGCTTCCCTAAGCCACACCCAGCCACGAGGTACTGACCCATCTTCTCTCTGGGATGTTTCTGAGGCAACAGGATTCTTGTCACGTTCACCTCCCATGCTCCCTAGACATCTGTGCTGTATCAGATTTTCCAGAAGTGTGTTGAGGCCAGGGACTAAATATTAACAACATTCAGCTGTTCAGAACCATTGATCTTTAAGTATGAGCCCTTCACTCCCAACTCTCAGCTCCTCTGACAGACAGAACCAGAGTGCATATCCTTTGGGGTCCAGATTTGGAGGTCCTTCTTTGCCTGGATGGCGTCAGTGTCTATTCCTAGAAGTGACTGGCTGCATGGCCGAGACCAAGAGCTCACCAGAAGAGCAGTGAGCATCCACCCCTGCCAAGGGCTACTCAGATCCTAAAGAGCCTCTGCCGAAATTCTCAATGAGAACTAAGCCGAAAACTCTGGAGAAGCACAGAGGTGCCGCTGACGTGAGTCATCCACGGTTAATACCACCAAATGCCAGCCATTGCCAGATGAAAGATAGGATTGAGCCCCCGAGAGCCTGGGGGTGGGGGTGGGATGCTCTCTGTAAGCCTCCTTCCTGTCTGCCATTATGTGGGTGTGAGTAACATATCTTCTGTTGACTGTGCACTTGTTTTCCTACTGGTTTCATTTGCAGAAGGGATGGTCGTGTGGAAGAAGTAAGCCTAGAGAAAGGATGGGTTTGTGATAGGTCCTTATTGAGGGCACGAGCCTCCTACATTCTCCCATGTCCTTGCAGTCTGTCTCTGGTGTTATGTATCATTTCTGTATAGTATAAAAGAGGGTTTGGGGAAAATCATGTTTGCAGCTTAGATCATATTTGCTTGAAATGGCCCATAATTGAATCATTTACTGTTGTTAATGTCCTCGTGACTTGGCTTAAAAGAAAAGGGTATTTCCATTCACCTAATCTGATTTAGAGAGTTGCCTTTCTGTACCAATTATTCTATTCTTTTATCTACTTGAAACTGGCCAGTGCTGACAGTTTTATTGATGTTCCTTATTACCTAGCTTTGTCGAAACACTCACATTTTCACAATCAAACACGCTTGCCATCATTAATCTAGGGGTAATGCCAAGGCTTTTATCTTCCTCTTTTATTGTAAACCTTTGGTGTGAGCTTGTGAAGTCTGAGGAGACCTGAATACACATGTGCGCGCGTACACACACACACACACACACACACACGCACGCACGCACGCACGCACGCACACACACACACACACACACACACACACACACCACATGAAGATAATTTTCTTTGAACTCACTCTTCCTTACAGTTTCAAAGGAACTCACTAGTGGAAGCCATGGGCTCCTGTAGCAGAGAAGCCATCCCTTTACCCTGCATGTCACCATTGTTGTTAGGGTCCGGAGCAAGATGGACTGGAAGGCGTGGGAAGGAGGTCTGACCCACTGGCAGCCACTGGCTCTATGATGGTACCATCTGAGCAGAAGGTACCAAAGTGAGTGAAACTGTCAGGTTATGTATATGACCAAGCTTGGGACAAGAAGTCATGGGCATTAAACACCACAGTAGGAATAGAGTAAGCAGAGCTGGCAAGGAAGAACAGAGGCTCCGTGAATTCAAATGGCTGAGAGTGTCCTTCAGTACCTACCCCATGGGAGCGAGCTACTAGACCAACCTGCCTCGCTGCGTCAAGAGGATGGCGTCCTCACCAAAGGCCCAGTCAAAGGAAACCCCTGGTTTGAATGCATCTCATTGCATATTGGAGGGGTCTCCTGAGCAGTAAGTGTGTGGCCAGCATTAATCCTGGGGCTCTTTGTCCCTGCATCGATGATCTGTGTGTATTCAGTGGATCATCGCTCTCTGATAGGGATTCTGGAGCCTGTTGTAATCCCTAGGCAGAGACAAGTCATTGTCCCTCTGTATAAGGGAACAGTCACATTTCCACCCCATTCCTTTTTTTTATTATTTCTAAATAATTTAAAAATAGCTCATACACATAAACTATAAACTGGACAGGAAATTTTTCCTTCCTTCCCAAATGTCCTTATTCCTTCCCCGAGAGATGATCACTGTTCCCAGTGTGCAGGGTATCATTAGAGAGAGAGAGAGAGAGAGAGAGAGAGAGAGAGAGAGAGAGAGAGAGAGAGAGAGAGAGAGAGAGTTTTGAATGTAATCTTCAAGGAATTTCTATTTGTATTGCTCAGTTCTGTGCTTCAGGACTGAATAGAGAAAGTGGTGCGTAGTGGGTATCTGATAGCTACAGTAGGGATAAGTCAGATATAGTCCTGGTATGGACATTGTTGCTGAGTCAAGTCCTAGTGCAGATCACCTGTGGGCAATAGTTCTGGTTTCTTGACCATTGAAAGAGAGTGTAGTGTCTATTACTACTGCAGCTTAGGCCAGACATGCACCTTGAAGAAGACCGTTTAAGATGCTAGTGGTTGCCATGTATGGACTGTCTGCTCCTGGGAAAGACCTCAGTGGGGGACTCTGACTGGTGGGCCCTCTATACCCACAGCTGCACTGCACTCTACTCTTGAGCATCTTGGCCTATGTTTTGACCCCTATGACAAAAACATGAGCTCTTGAGAGCAGCACCTGCTCATTACCTCTGCATCCCTAGGACCTTAGGTACTCAAGAAAAGAAAACAAATGGTGCTCCCAGTGAAGGGAACTGAGGATGCGGGGAAAGGAGAACAGGAGAGAGATGTTCATTCCCATCTGTGTGTGGAGACTACACACAATCAACATAGAGCAAGCAGATGCCAGTAGAACACACCTCTTTCCCAGGCTTTCCAGTCTGTCTCTCTTTGACACTAAGAGTAATGGTGATCTTTGTGAGTTCAAGGCCAGCCTGGTCTACATAGCAAGTTCAAGGCCAGTCATACTGAAACCCCATCTCAAATAAAACAAAACCGTCATATACTCCTTGTCCCCTGTCTACTAGCTGCCAATGAAAACAATGAAAAAGGCAGAGATCTGGAGAATATCCAGCCACAAGCCATGTACTCTATTTGGGCCAGGCGGTCTTCTCTGTACACTGGGTGAACATGTGCTACGTAGATGTTTCCTGTACATTTCTGGAACTAAAGGAAACACACAAAATCCAGGAAGTAAACAAAACTTATCAGGCCCAGGAAGCTTTTGAAACTTACAAAGGTCACCAGGCTTCTCCGCAGTTGTTACATAAGCAGGGATAATTGCTGGGCAGAGGAGACTGTGCTACTGCCGGGGCTGCCTGCACCTCATGTGGGAGCTCCACAGACACAGCTTTTGCTAACAAAAGTGGGATTGCAAGAGAAAGACACTGTTCAAGGCATGGTGCTATACAGATTGTTATTAATTTTATCCAAATGGATCCGTCATGGGAGTTTTCTCATCTCTTCTTTACATCTAGGGGAAATGAGACTTAAGGAGTTTATGGTTGAATCTGTCGGAGATGCTATAAAAAATGTAGCTACTGACTCAGTGGGCCTGGGATGGGGCTAGTGGCTCTGTGTGGTTGACCAGACATGGCCGTGCTGCTGGTCACCAGACCACACTTTTCAATAGCCAGAGCTAGTAGTCCTGGGGGGTCCCTTCCAAACCCTGCTAAGCAGGCAGCAGTTCTTATTGGAAACTTCCCAGTTCCTTTCCTCCCCAATGGTCCAATAGTTCACCTTGAAGCCTGTGCATACCCCTGTGCAGCCTTTTCTGGCCTCAATTTCTCCTCTCTGGGGGATGGGGCTCAGAAGGTACTCACTCAGGATCCAGGAGCAGGCCAGGCAGCGCCCTGCCCTTCCTTGCATGCTAGCTTGCAGAGTGGGCAGTAGCTGTGTCCTCTAGAGCAAGGACAAGAACCAGTGTGTAACAGGAAAACAAAGTCCTGAACAGCCTTCTGGAAACCACTCATCTGGATATTGGATAACATTTTTTTTTGTTTTTGTTTTTGTTTTTCTATAAATACCAAAGTACTGAGTGGCGCTTGAATTTGATCCTACTGTGCTAATTTTCTTTTGGTTCCTGCAGCTTTAATTAGAACAGCTCGCCCATGGACCTTGCTAAACCTTCCCTCTCTGGGACCCTTCTCTGATAAGCAGGTTGTACTACTTTTCAAGTAAGGAGAGAGTTCTGGATTAGGAGCTGAGTACACAGTAGGGGCATCATTTTCACTTGTTTGTTAAATAGATGTGGGACTAAATGAAAGTAACAGGCAAAAGGGTCACTTTGAAAGGAAACTATTGCGATAAATAAGGTATTTGACTGGCTTTGCTTTGGATAATCAGTTGTTTCGTATTCCAGGGTGCAAGCAGTTTCATGGGTAGGTGTGGACGGAGTGTTTAAGCTTTCTTTCTGTGCCACATACTTATTAGTGGGCTTTGAGGCTACCCCATTGCCTCATTATACACCAAGTCCCGAGTTATAATATAATACCTTGGCCCTCCCTGTCTATTCAGTTACTTTGCTTTAAAGCCCAATGTGAGTGTAAGCTTGCCTCCTGCTGGGACCTTCCCACACGGGTCCAAACCTCCCCATACATGGGTCCAACCCCCGCCCTCGCCTGCTGGTCTTTAGCCCTGGCTTTGCCCCAGGTGTTCTTTACACCCGTGCCCTCGTCTACTTTTATTGTAAGGAGAGTTCAGGTGAGGCTCTTACTATAGTCCATAAGCTGCAGCCACACACCCTGTGGTCCCTTTTAAAGGTTAGAGAAAATGAATGGGTAAAATAACTGCACAGGGGTAAAACAATAAATCCTAGCATTTATTTTTCAGAATAGTTATGTTTCCTGCAAAATTGAGAAACAGGAAAAAAAAAAAAGTTAAAACTTGAATTTTGAAGCCAGATGTGGTGGTGACATGTCCTGAAATTACAGCTACTGAAGATCATAAATTCAAGGCTAGCCTGGGCTATCCAGGAAATGCTATCTCAAAACAACAAACAAAGGCTTGAGTGTCATTCTTAAAGGACTACAGAAGGTCTGTGTTTGAAAGCCTCCAAATGTGAGCCTTCCTATGACGACTTTGTGAGTGAAATAAAGTTCTCCTCAATGCTCCTCCAACTCTCTCCTAGGAATGTGATGTGGAGCTTGCTAAAGAGAGGCCCTGGGTGCATCTCGATGTACAGATCCTCTGTGAGAAAGGAAAAAGACAGCCAGCAACACTGCATTTTAGGGACCTAGCCTTCTGTTATGCTTATTCATATGGTCCAGGAAGTAAGAAGTTTCTTCTCAAGCTCAGGAAACTCTTGGCTAGAAGCCATGCAATTGAGAAGAAACATAGGTCTTCTCAAGAACAGGTTATATTTTGGGGAGCAAGATTCTCACTAGATGGTGATGTATCGCCCCAAATGGACTAACCGCAGGTTACCTATAGGAAGTAGCATACCCAACTCTTTTGTGCACATTAAAAACCTAAGCCTCAAAACCGAGCTATTTGCAGTACCTTGTCCTTCAAGCATAACAGTCATTGTCATCTTCATCAGAAGCAGCTGTGACTACCCAGGAATGGCCCTCGGTGCTGAGCCTATAGGCATCCCCTCACAGAAGGAGGGTAAGGGAAGGGTCATTGGGCCCTCACCTGAGAGCTAAGCTTTATCCTCCTGCATTCCATCTGCATGTAACTCTGCCCTAATTGCAGCAGCCTTTGACCTTGGGAGGGTCCGGAGCATACTCCACAGCAGCTCCACTGAGAGGGGACCCCATCTGTGCAGCCACGCTGGGGTGAGACTACTCAGTGATGTAGCTGCCCTGTGGCACCACGCTCCTGTAAGCAACTCCTCACTCATGGTTTCCAAGTGAGCCAATGAACTCAACGACTCACCAGATCCGTCCGTGATGGAATCACACTGTGAGCTGTCATGGACACGCTATCCAGGGTGACTAGTCACTTGTTTGAGTCTCCCCAGGAAAAGTTCACGCAACACCAGCCAACTGACCAAGCCTGGCAGGAGCCTGGACACAGCCTCCTTGGGCACGAGGAGCCCACAGCCGCTTTGGAGGAGGCAGAACTCCAAGTCTGCACATGATGCTTCTAAAAATACATCAGAAAGCCAAAGGAATGGAAGCTGAATAATTGAGTTAAATGCTGTAATGCAGGATTTCATTACCAGAGAGCTAAAAGGCATTAAAATCCTCTCATTATGTCTCATTGTTTGGACACACTCTTTGGTAATATTTCCAACATTTTGTGCTTTTAAAAATGCACACATATACATATACGTATACATGTGTTACTTAATAATCTTGCAGAGCATATCAAGCTGCTTAGGTGCTGGGAGGGTCCAGCTGAAACTATAGCTTCTCTGATTTGTTCCTACTGCTCCCAATTTTCCAAAGTAAATGGAATCTATTTTTTATTGTGAGGATAACAGTCACTTAAGAAGAAAACTGCCATGGCAGAGTATTTCAGTAACGGCACAAACACATACCGTCTCGGCCATGGTAAATCTGCCTCTGCTGACTGTGCCGTGCCTGCATGGTCTCAGGCTGTGCAGGATCTAGCCATACTCAGGCTGGATTTGTTACATGGGTTAAGGGATGGCTGTGGTCCAAGTGAGACAGGAAGGTTGTGGAGGGGTTACGGACGCTTGGCAGGCAAAGGCCCTCCGTGGAGTGTCTCTGCCTCTGTACCTTTTGGCCCGTGTGCTGCTTGAAGGCTAAATGGATACAAGTCAAGAGATGCCTGTGATCAGCAGGTTGGGGTCACTGGTGTTGCTGTCACAGCCACCAGGACTTGGAAGACAGACTTCACCTGCTTAATTAGAGGTGTCTTTCCAGCTTCTTGACCTCTTCCTCCCTGTAATTACGGCTCCCGAAGCCACTCCGCTGCCAGGTTAAACCAGAATCACTAGACCTGCCTGCGGTGCAGGCCTTCTTTCTTTTAATTTAAAAAAAAAAATGTTTTTTTTTTTTTTTTTTTGAATCTGCAGACATTTAAAATCAAACACAGGCCCTTTAAATCTAAAATTCTCTTCTTGTACTCACAGGCCTCTTTGCTTTAGAAAACAAAACGAACAAACAAACAAACAAACAAGCCAAGATTTGTCTTTGACTTAAGGAAAACAAATCCCTCCAGGACTTGCTGCTTTCTAATCGCTTTGCCCTTGCCTTCCTTCCAAGCCTTGCCCTCCCCTCCTTGTATTATTTTAATTCTGAAAACGCAGCATGTCTCATGCATCCATCACAGCTTAAAGACCAGCCCACTGCCCACCGGTTAGCATCCTTTGAATCTTTCCTCCCCAAATACAACCCTGGATTTTGTGTTAACTCTTTCCTCGCAATGATTTATGGCTTACCTGCCTATGCAACAATAAGCTGCTTATTTTGAACTTAAATTCCTTGTGTAAGTGCTTTGTGATTCATTTGATATTACATCTTCCGTGCTCACCCCGCAGTGGCGCGTGTGACTATAACAGTCGATTCATTTTTGTTTCTGAATATTACTATGTTCTATGATCATGTCAAGCTCATCCATCCATTCTTCTTTTTGTGGACACCTTAGGTTTTTCCTGGCAAGGACTCTGCTGTATTGGGGCACATTTGAAACCATCTGCAGTATCTTTAGGCTTTTTAACTAGGAGGCTGATTTGATGGTTAATATATGTATATACCATGATAACTTTTATACTAATTGAGGCTACTGATGGGTGGATTTACATCATCTACTTGCTTTATATCTTCTTTATGCTTAATTATCCAATTAAAATACTCACTTATTTCATTTGTATGAGTATTCGGCCTGCATATATGTCTGCGTACCATGTTCATACCTAATGCCTGTGGAGGCCAGGAGAGGGCATTTGATTTCCTGAGACTAGAGTTACAGACAGTTGTGAGCCACCACGTGGATGCTGGAAATTGAATCTGTAGCCTCTGGAAGAGCAGCCTGTATTCTTAACCACTGAGTCACCTTTGTAGCCCTGTATTGTCAGATTTTAAATCTACCATTGTAGTTTTAATTTTTTATTATTATTTTTCAGACATGAATGAATTTTACCCTTCTGTCTTCTCTTCCAATTCCTCCCATGTCCCTCTCACTATCTCTTCTAGTTTCGCTCCCCCACATACATACACACACCAAATAGACACACGCACACACACACACACACACACACACACACACACACACACTCCTACACACACTGAGTAACGTTGCCCACATGCATGAGGATGTAGAGGTTCACATATGGGGCTCCACCATTGAAGAAAACTAGCTGTCTTTCTCTTGCCTGGCAGCTGTGACTGTGTGTAGCTTCTCAGCTAGGGCTGGGGCCCTAAGAGCTCATCACCTATGCTGGAATATGGGATAAACTGACCTCGTGCTGGTCTTGTGTAAGCACCACTGTTGTTGAGAGTTTATGAGTGCAGCCACCTGTCGTGTCCAGAAGAGGCTGTTTATAGCTGTCCTGCTGAGCCTCTGGCTCTTCCCCTTCCATCACATTTCCTCAACAACTCGGTTGGGGGTTGTGATATAGATGACCCTTTTAGGGATGAGCGCTTCACAGTCACTTACTCTCTCCACGTTGATCATTTGTGTTTCTCTGTGTAGACCTTCATTCATCAGCTCCTCTGCCAAAGGCTGAGAGCTATTTAACCATATTTAGAAGGTTCCTGAATATAAGTTTAGCAGAATGATGGTAGAGTCTGTGACTACTCCCCATGGGTTCTTAGTTTTCAGTACCAAACATGAGTTTTTTCCTGTTGAGCACATCTTAAATCTAGTCAGATAGTGGTTGGATGCCCCTCACCCCTAAGACATCTATGCCACTATTATCACACTAATGGGAACAGTTGCCACATGAGTTGTTAATGTAGTTTAAACGGTTCACAGCTGGGTAAGCCTACTGGTACCTTTTCTTTCCCAGAAGCCTACATGGAGCTTTGCAGGCCTCCAGATCATTCTACCTTGATCTCTCCAAGTCCTATGACCCAAGTGCAAATACAATGTCTTCAGCAAAAGGTTCTTGCCCTCAGGTCCTGGTGTACGCCAAATGCAGTGGGAATAATCAATGTTGTTAGCGGGATCTCTTAGACCCCTCTGACCAGTAGCTTGAAGGGAGGTATCATCCTGTGATGGGTCTGGGTTTTTATTTGCTAGCCAGTGGTTCCTGAGAGGATCTTTGTACCCCTGTACAGAAGTAATTCTGTTCACCAATGTAATAGGTTATTTCTGATGATTAGTGGTACCAAGAACCTTCAGAGGCCTGCAGGCTTTGAACCTTCCCTCAGAAATGCCTGTCCACTCTTCTTGTGTATGTTTTTAAGATTTATTTATTTATTATTATGTATACAGTGCTCTGGCTGCATGTACACCTGCAAGCCAGAAGAGGGCATCAGATCATATCATAGATGGCTGGGAGCCACCATGTGGTTGCTGGGAATTGAACTTAGGACCTCTGGAAGAACAGTCAGTGCCCTTAACCTCTGAGCCATCTCTCCAGCCCCTTGTGTATGTTTTTGCTTATCTTTATCTGTTTTCTACTGTTCTAGAGCCAGTTTGGGGAGTTGCCACTACCTTGCCCTAGTTTGTGGTTCGTCATATCATTTCATCACTGTGGTCATCTGATACACAGACATTCAGAGTAGGAAGCCTGGAGGATCGTGGACAAAACATTCCACATGCTTGAGCTCCCAAATAAGTCCATCAGTGATCACTATTCTGCCCATGATGGCACGATGGACAGATGCACAAGAAAGCTTGTTTGGAAGTAAAGCACTCACCACCACCAGCGTGCGCGCACACACACTCTAGAGGGAGACCAGTTTTCTTCCCACGTCACCACACTGCCTCCATTTATATTCCTAATTCACTCTTGGGACAGAAGTTATTGGAGTTGTGATTTATGTTTTATTTGGTGCCTCATGAAGTCATTAGCCTGCCCCCACACCCCGGAACATAAGCTCTCAAAGACAAGCATTTTATCTGGTTTGCTTACCATTGTTTCCTAGAAACTTGGCACATAGTAGGTGCTCAAGAAACATTTGTTCAGTGAGTGCTGGAATCAGTTGTGCTAGCCGTGGCCATGTTGTCATTGCTGGGAAATCCTGCAAATGCTGTCTTTAGCAGTTGCTCCCCATGTAGCTAACTTGCAAACTTATGTGCTATGTCAGCTATGTGTCCCTGGCCCTTTCTCTTCCAGAGTGGAGGAGAAGTGCACTCTTGGGGGCACAGAGTTCACTGTTCACACTTGTAGCTGGGGACCCTTGATGGGCTAGCACTCCTCTGAGCACAGATTTCAGGGTGAGACTGAAATTTCCCAGGCTATTTTCTTTGCCCTTCTCTCTGGTCGCTGTGAAGACTGCTGGTTTTACAAACCCTGCTGGCTTTTGCTTTGTTGCTATAGAAACTGGAGCTGGTAGATGGGGGGAGGGGGCGGAGAATGTGTATGTTTTTGAGTCCTAGGGAAGGAGGGTGCAGCGGAGTTGTTGGCTGTGGGTGGGTATAGTGGAGGCTGGTCACTCCCAGAAGTGCTTCTGGAGGCCCTGCACTCTTGAGGGCCCTCTCTCCAGAGAGCTGTGACTTGACACAGTGAATACTTTGGGAGGGGGGCTCCTTTTGTGGCGCTGTTGGGGCTTCCAGGCACACATCCAGGGCATCAGCGAAACATCTGGGATGGTTCGGCCCCTCCCTGTGCCAAAGCCGCTGGGCCCTAGAGACAGGGATTGGCGACCTCTTCTTGGCCTGCTCCTTAACCTGTGTCCCAGACAAGTGTTTTTCTGGGAATAGGGAAGGCTGATCCTTGATGCCAAACTCAATGTGCTATTGCTCTTACACTTTCACTTCTGACTAAAGGATGGGGATAGAAAAGGGCTTGGACTCGGAGAGCGGTGAGAACTCAGCTTTTCAGGAAACCAGAACTGAAATGGGGAGTCTCGCTTCTTCTTCCTCCTCTTCCTCCCTGGGAAGGGAAACAGCCACCAGAGCTGTTAATGCTACTGCAAGCTGAGCTTGACCTGGGAGGCCGTGGTGCCCTTGAATCTAAAGACTAATTTGGTTCCAACTGCTGCAGGCAACCTCTGCAGGTTATTCTGAGATGGTGCATGGCGGCTTTTTAATGCACAGAATTTATAGTAACTGGGTGTGCTGAAGACAGTGAAGGGAATGAACGGGTGATGTGTGATTGATTAGGAGTGAGGATGCCATGCAATGTTCTGGTGTTCTGTTTTATAGGCTGCACAGTTAATATTCATTGTAACACACACACACACACACACACACACACACACACACACACACACACACACACACGGAAAACACCGAGTAGAAATGCTCTGAGCCTATCCCTCAATAATAAATGGCCTTTTTGCACTTGAGGTCACATTCCTAAGAACAACTTGTTTTCAGTGTCACAAAAATAACCTTTTAGTCAGGCTTATTTCTTGTATACCGTAGGGCATTTGAACTGTTGTCAAGAGTGAAATTACAGTTTCCCCCTTTTGTAGACTTTGTGTTTGTCCCATGGTGAACTGCACAGGTGGTATGAAGGAAATGGGCAGGTTTGGGATAATAGGATACTAGAAACTAGCTAAATGCCTATAGCTAGAGGGCATTCCATGCCAGCCTATAACTGAGGGATAAGAGATCACTGTAAAGTTCTAGAGTTACTTGTATATACTAATGAAGATAGATGCTAAAAGTAAGTGATTGCCAGGCTTGGCAGCATGTGTATGTAATCTCAGTACTCAGGAGGCAGAGGCAGGTGGATTGCTATGAGTGTGAGACCAGCCTAGTCAACAGAGTGAGTCCAGGACAGCGAAGGCTACACGGAGAAAATGATCTCGAAAAACAAAACAAAAACTGTAAATGGTTAAGTAAAGAAATATACATATACATAGATGATCCATTTGCATAGAAATAAATGTGTGTGTATGTGCACACACATGCATACACATATAAAATTTGTGTACATAATTTACCTTAGAATACTGAGGAGGGGGACCAGGAACTCTTGCTTTCCCCAATTCCTTTTTAAAGTATGAATGTGTGTCTGTGGGTGAGTATGTGCATATGAGTGCAGGTACTTGAAGAACCAGAAGAGGGCGTCAGATCCCTTGGAGCTAGAGTTACAGGTAGGTGGTTGTGAGCTTCCTGGTGTGGGTCCTGAGAACCGATTTGGGTCCTCTGCACGCGCAGCGAGTGCTCTTAACTACTGCACCATTGTTCCACCTCCTTCTCTCTCCTCCGTTTTTTAAACCCATGCATGTTATCATCACCTTGCTTCTGGGCATATTTAGGATTTGTTACTCTGAGGTCTTCATGTTGACTCTTAGTCTACCATGATCATCTCTGTCTCCTAACAGCTGCCTTCTGGCCTTTCAGCACCGCAGGCTGGATTCCTCATAGCTCCATGTAGAACCCTCATAGCTTTTGGCGACACCTGCTCTCGTGCACGGGGGCAGTTTGAGGTGACCCTATTAGAGAGCTCTATGTTAGCTATTCTAGCAAATGTCAGAAAGTGAATGAGGTACAGCATACATCAGAGATTGTCTTCGTGGGCAGCCTGATGGGTGGGGCCCTTTTTGACTTGGTCAGCTGTTATTCTGTGTCCTGCAGCTGGGCTTTTCCATATCTAAGTCCCATAGCGCTGTGAGCCTTAAACAGGTCGCTCTACAGTGTGTTGAGAACCTCTCTTAAAGCTCAGGGCTATAGGGACTGTTAGGGCCTAGTGCAGGTAGCTATAACCCAAAGTCAGCCCCGTTCTACCCTAAGGTTGTATCTGTGCATACTGTTGTATGGCTGCTGTGTACTCAGATGTGTGTGGTGTATATGTGAGATGGGTGTGGCTATGTAATGTGCATGCACGTGTGTGGAGGGGAGGGATAGGTACTATGCAGACATGCAAATATGTGGGCATAGTATCATAAGTTTAGGCCTTAAAGATTGCCTGAGATAGGCTGCAATCACAACGAAAACTCAGAGAAACTCCTGCCTGTTCTGATTGAGGGCCATTTTGAGAATCAGCCTTACTGGTTCTCTTATTTTCCTTTCCAGTGCTTGCAGGCTCTGGCCTCTCTGTTGGAGCCACACTGTTGGAGGAGAGAGCAAATGGGAGCAATATGTGTGGTTTATTAGGAACTAGAAGCCTAGGGGATTGGGAAGTTGGTCCCACAATGTATCCTGATACTGTGTGTTTGGGGCATGTAGAAGTTGGATATGCAGAATGAGGGTCCTCATAATCTTATGAGAATTTAGCCCAGACTCTACTGTCTAGATTCTAAGTTACTTTATCTGAAAGATAACTTTTCAAGAAATGGAGCAGTGTCTTGGGCCACTGTTTTGTCTATGGAATGGGGCCCTTGATACTTCATACACAAATAGGGGAGTTCACCAACAACTTCAAAAGGCTTGAGAGACAGAATGTCCTGAAAACACACCACTGTGTTAACAGCACTTCCAAAGGCCCAATGACTGCTCCTCTGTGACTCTGAACCCAGGAGGGGAGTCTCAGAGCTGAGGGCCTGCCCCCCCTCCATCCCCTCTGTCCCATTTGCTGTGCACTTCTGGGCTGAGCTAACTCTGGGCTACAGAGTCACACTGTTCCTGCTCTTAAGGACTTAAGCACTTCACTCGTAGCAGTGGCCATGCCAACAGTAAGGGCAGCGGATGCAGCTGGCGGCTCACTGATCACAGTTCCCATATGCTCAAAGGGTGGGCTGGTCACTCTTTCTAGCTATGAGTAAAATAAGCCCTAGAAGCAGAGATTCAGGATGAAGAGCTTCCTGACTGGGATGGCACTTGGTCACGGGCATGACTTTATCTGGGTGTGTTTAAAGTTTGCTCACATGCAGTTCACGGTGCCGATAAAGAGCATTTCCAGGAGCTGCTGAACCGTTAGACGACCCTGGAGTCCAAAAAGAGACTAACCATGAGGAGATGGTCACCGGTTCTTCCTTAACTTGTAGTTTTCACTATTTTTTTTTTTTTTTTTTTTGAACATTCCATCATTTGAAAAAAGATACTCAGGTCTCCAACTAAAAAAGAATCCTTCAGGGTGAAATGGAGAGCTGGATGTTGTTTGAGCCACACCTCAGGTGTTGAGCGTGTGCAGCCAGGGTCGTGCTGTGCTGTGTGCCTCCGACCCCTGTGCCTGTCACTCCACGGCCTGGGCGTGGTCTTCTCTGTCAGGGTTGGTGAGGGTGAAGGTCCTCGCCCTGTTCCTCTCAGGCATCAGGTAAAGCCCAGAGAGGAAACAGCAGATAGAACCACATCTGCAAGGGGTTTGTTGCTTTTTCTCCTTCTAAGATCTGGCTTCCATGAGGGCTTGGAGCACAGTTGCCAAATACAGCCAATAAAAATCCAGGAGGCCCTCATAAAATTGGGCTTTTCGGCAAAGGATGAGTAATTTTTCATGTAAGTATGTTCCAAGCAATATTTGAGACATATAGTAAAAGCCATTTATATTTTCTCTGGCAGCTCTGCGTTGTAGCAGCTGGCAGGTTGGGAGCTCTGGGCTTCTAGTTCTTGCTGATCTCTCTGCTGCTCTGTTTGGGGATTTCTGTTAGCCAATGCCGTGAAGGACAGCAAGTCCATAGAGAGGACTGGCGTGTGCCTTTAAAACTGCGTAGGGGCACAGCTCTCCTTTCATTTGGAGTTGACTTTTGTACCTAAGGGCTATAGTTTTCGCCATGTACTTGCCCATTGGATTTACACCTCAGAGCTACGTAGGTGCGCATGCGCGTGCGTGGTGCATGCGTGCGCGGTGCGTGCATGCGTGCGTGCGTGCGTGCGGGCGGGCAGGTATCCAGTAGGTGGAACAGTTGTTAGGTGCCAGTTCATTGCTTCCTAAGCAAGTAGTGGACTCTTTGCCTTGCTGGGGGGCGGGGTGGGGAGTGTAATAATCAAGGAAGCCCAGTGTTGAAACCTCTAGTGCAGCGCTTTCCGCCTGTGAGCGTTACAGTACTAACCCGGCATAAGAATTTGAAAGGGGAAATTCCACCCCATCATACCAGGCAGGGCATGGCAGAGATGCACACAGCTCATATGATAGACGAGAAACACAGCAGGACACTGTCAGGACTAGGCCAGAGTAAAACACACTAATGCTTCCAGATGTTGCAGGCCCCATCTGCTGGTTCTCCCACCTCCTAACACTCTATCCAGATGTTGCCTCCATCAGAGGGTTAAACCAGTGACCAGTCCCCTGGGATCTAGTCTTCTTTGGAAATGGCCTCACAGACATATGAAGGGGGAGGGGTGCAGGCTTTACAAATCATCTAGGCCTGTCTTGTCAACAGGGACCATCAAACTGTCCCATCTGCCTTCTTATGAAGAACAGACTTTTGGGACACTCCTCAGTTCCCTGTTGTTTCTGGGGGCTCTTGAGAGCACCCAGTTAGAGGGAGGTCACTTTAGGATAGAGTCATTGATATATTACATCTAGGTACATAACACATGCCCAACTTCTACGCACACCCTCTTCAAATGTCACTTGAGTTGGGCCTGTTGAAAGCCCCGGTGAGCTGTAACTGCTCAGTTTCCCCACATTCCACCTGGAGAGGTGCTTCTCAGCCCAAGCCTTACAGGAAACTTTGATGCTAATGGGGAAACCTCCATGCCTGTAAGTAGCGTTTGTCTAGAGCTTCTGTAGTTTTTAAGAATTCTCTCAGTAATTCTAGGGACCAACTTGATGGCAGAAAGCCTGTGCTTGGGTCTCAAATACCAGAATTTCTTTTCCTGTTGAGAGACAAAGCAGTAATTTGTTCAATCGCAGCACTTGGGAGGCAGAGGCAGGTGGATCTCTGTGAGTTCAAGGCCAGCCTGGTCTGCAGATGGAGTTCCAGGATGGTCAGAGCTACACACAGAGAAACCCTGTCTCAAAAATCTAAGAATTGGAGGGGAGGAAGGCAGGATGAAGGGAGAAGTGGGGCACATCTTAGGTGAATCGGTTGGTCTCGGGCACTACAGTAATCTGATGGATTGGGTTTACAGTGTGTCTGGTGCTTATGCACTGTCCTGTTTCCCTGCCCCACCCCAGTCTTCCTGAAATTTTGAATTTTAAGTAACTGGTTTAAGTAACTGTATGGTTTTGGGTCTGTGGTCAACAGTAGAAGAAAGGTGAGCCAAGTTTTAGAACTGAGTCGAAGCTGATAGATCTCTTTGGCATATATCAATTTTAAAAATCAATCAAGAGTAACTCCAATGCACTAACAGCTGTAGCCCGATGTATCTGGTACTAAACATAAAGTGCCCATTGTTCTTGTCATTATGACCAAGTTACAGCGAGTGCCAACTGTGTCCTTGGGGGAAAAAAAGATTAGCTGAGGAGTCAGAGGAACACGTGGAGTTCTATGGTCCATTGTGAGCTTCTGCATGTAATACTGCTAATTGCTGCTAATAACTATAAAAGCCACACAGGGCTGCTAATGATGGTTTCACACCCTCCCTCCCTCCCCGGACTTACTATTTATTAAAAACTTACTTTGTGCCAGACACTGGGCAGAGCCTGTTCTCATAACTCCTTCATATAAGGTAGGGACAGTCACTCTTCAGTTGTCCCTAGTGAAGAGAGACCGAAGCACCACAGGAGCGTCCTTAGTAACTTTGCGCAGCCTCTCTCTGGTCCACTGGGGTCTTCTATGGTGGGTGCTGCATCTTTGCTCATGAGGCCAGGTATTTGAATTTACTGTGAGCTTCAAGCCATGGCACCTGCTTCAGAAGGGCTCTGCCTACTTGGCTTACTTTACCTTACTCTACTGCATCTGGGAAGCAGGCCAGGGCCTGGATGGGTAGCCGGGGCCTGGATGGGCAGCCAGGGACCAGGATGGGTAGCCAGGGGCTGGATGGGTAGCTGGGGGCTGGATGGGCAGCCAGGGGCCAGGATGGGTAGCCAGGAGCTGGATGGGCAGCCAGGGGCTGGCTGGGTAGCCGGGGGCTGGATGGGTAGCTGGGGGCTGCCTGGGTAGCCGGGGGCTGGCTGGGTAGCAAGGCTGATAGGTAAGCAGCTGGGAAGCATTGGGGATGGGAGAAGAAAGTGATCCTCAGGACAGGGTCTGCCTGTTGTTTCAAGCACAGTCTGGTGGGATCCCAGCCAGCCATGTGTCACACATTGATATGTGCGGATGACCCTGAGATGCTGATGACTTAAAAATATAAGCCACGTTCCTTGTCTCTTACACATTTCTATGTCAACTATTGGATTCAGGCATTTAAATTCCTCTTTAATAAGAAAATATTCACAGTCCACCTTGAGGGGCCAGGTAATCTTCATCTCTCTTATCAGTCATACAGACCAGAAGAACTTCTTCCTGCTCAGTATCATGGAAGCAGTTTTGCCATAGATCAGGTATGGGAGTGCCTGTTAGCATATAAGCAGCTTCATAAGCCTGCCTCTAGGTTGCCTAGCAACCTCTGACATCATCATTTGCTTCCAGGTGTGTGCCAGACTATAAAAGGACAAAACCGCCATCCTTCACTCTCTTACTTTGTCTCTCTTTCTTTCTCTCTGTCCCTCTGGGGCTTCTACAATAAATCTTATACAATGTATGTTGTATGGCGCATATTTAACAGTGTCTGGTGTTGCTTCTAGACCCGCCCACCCTTTGTTCATGGCCAGCTTCATTGGGTTTTGGCCCTGTCACTTTGGTAGGCTTCTTTACCCGTTCTAAGCCTGAGGGGATATATGTTCCACCCTCCTTGGCTTGTAGTGATTCTGTGAAGTGAGCGAAGTTTAGGTACCCAGTCCTTGGTGTAACATGGACCCCAGATGTTTGAATAGAATAGAACCAGCAACACTTGGAAGTAAGCCTTTGAGCATGCTGTAGGACCTGGTTCCCTAGGCTGTTGTAAAAGACACACTTAAAGTCAGACCTGCAAATGAGCCAAACCGGCAAGGATCCTGTCCTGTCCTCTGGTTTCCTAAGGAAGAATAAAGCAGGTGGCTGAGTTAAAGACAGTGGGGAGCCTCCTTATTAGGGAGCCTGGGTCTGGCTTTGTCCTCTTCTGGGAGGCGCTCATTTGTGTGTGGCCATAGCTTTAGGAGCATTTCCTGCCCTCCCCGCTGGGGCCAAATCACAGGCCAAGCAGCCTCATACATGCACGTGCAGCTGAGGCCCAAGCTGCTTGTCTGAAATAGCGTTTGAATGGATAAAGCCTTTTACCTGTTGGAGATTAAATGCCCTTGGAAGCCTGCGGTTAGATAATCTAGCATGGAGAAAAAAAAACCACTATAAATAATTGCTCCTTTGTTCCGTGCTGCTCCAGTTGATGGGAAGGAAAGCTTGCTTCTGAGCAGCAACAGCAATAAAAAACATCTTAGAGGAGGAGCCGGGCCTGTGTGCCTCCTCCAGATTTAGAGGCATCTCTCTGTGGGAGATTAAATAGGATTCAGGTAAACAGCTGAAGGGTTTACATGGGATTAAGCTTTTAAAACACCATCCTGGGGGGGTTATTCTCCTGTAGAGACGAGGGAGCAGGAACAGCTCCCTCTCTCCAAGCCAGGTCAGTGGCGAGGACTTAAGGGATTAGGAGAGGACTTCCCAGTAGCCAGTCCTGAGAGGGACTGCATCTGCCCCAGGCAGCCTGAGGGCCTTGGACCACCCAAAGCAGGCACTCCTTCCCTCTGGCATTTTTTGGCTTTGTAGACAGCAAGGATATAATAGGAACAGCATAGACAGATTTCTGCCACTGAGAAATACCAAAGACAAATCATACTTACTAGGAAAATATAAGTTCTGCAGAGAAAAAAAATGAAGGGGGAAAAAAAAAAAAAGGTTGAGTAGAATGTGAGTGAACTGGGCATGGGAAAGGAGGGAGGGGAGGGGAGGGGGCAGGAGTTAGGAAACCTGGGAGGTGATGAAGTTACTGATGCAGGCCTGAAAAACAGCCAAGACTGAGAAGAAAAGTGTGTGTGTGTGTGCGCGCGCGTGCGTGCGTGCGTGCGTGCGTGCGTGCGTGCGTGCGTGCGTGCGCGCGCGCGCATGTACATAAAAAAGCCAGTGTGGGCAGAGAAGAGAGATCCAGGGGGCCCAGGGAAGGAAGCAAGTCTAGGAAGGGGCAGAGAGACAGCTCAGTGGGACTTGTAACATCACACTTACCATCTGGCCTTGGCTCTAAAGGAAGGTGGGAGCCACGTTTGGGCTCTAGACAGAGATGTGGCCTGATCTGAGGTTTTGCATGGGCGTTCTGGCTTCTTTGATAAGAACGGGTAGTAAGAGACAGTGGCAGGACCAAGGGAGGAATAGGAGCTGAGCCAGCGCTGTGATCTAGTCTAGTGATGACAGTAGCCAAATTGGTGGAGGAAGTAGACTTTGGATCTTTTGGAATCACATACAATTGGAATGTGTTGACGTGCTAGAAGTGGATTGGGAGGCCTAAGGAGGAGTCAGTGATGACTTCAAGGGGTTTCTTCTGAGCAACTGGAAGAATGGAATTGTGCCTGGCACATGGCAGAGACTTCAAAAGCATAGGGTTTATTTTTGAGTTCAATTTTGACCGTGTCTAACTTGGTGCTGTTGAGAATGTTCTGGGGTTGAGCTGGTGGTTGATGGCAGCAATGGTGAGGACATAGGTAGTCTACTGAGCTGAGTCTGGAGAGGAGGACGTGATGTTTGCGACCTGGGGTGCTCTTAATGACTGCATCTTGCCATCTCCTAAAGAGGGGACTAAGGGTAAGACTCTTCAGTTGGTTGGATTAGAACCCAGCTCTGCCAGTGCTCACCCAGACACTCATTTTTGTTTTGTTGTTTCTTAACAAGACAAGGTCTTTCTTGTAGCTCGGGCTGGCCTTGAAACTGCTGTAGAACGATGGCATTACAGACATGGGACGCCATACTTGCGTCCACACACCCTTCATTGTAGTTTTATAATTGAACTTGTACATACATTCAACTGCCTTAATATGCTCTACTCGTTCTCTGGCCTTCCAACTCCATCCCCAAATGCCATTCAGGAATGGAGTGGACCTTGGGCAGTCTGCCACTGGCTAGTGAAGAGATAAGATGAGAAATTGAGGTGGCATTTACAAGTGTTCATGGCCGTTTGCCACTGCCATAGTGCCCAAGGCCAACAATGGCAGATTCATCTTGATGAACAATATAAGGAGAAACAGACATGACAGTGATCCCATAGGTGGCTCACCTGTGGCGTGAGATGTACATGGAAGGTATGGTAGGATCATGCAGTAGGTCACAGATGAATAGATGTAGCTCCTTTACCACAGATGGCTTGAGGGGCACTACCCAGCATGATGCCTTCTGGGATTAGCCTTTGGGAAATATTTTGTCTCCTCCTGAAACTGGAATCTTTCTCTTTGCTAAACAATATCCGCAGCTGCCTCCTCTCTGTGGACCAGTCTTTTTTCTCCTTCCACCTGGAGGATGGGACTTCGCTCCCATGAGACACCCTCCATTTCCTCTCTGAGAGCTATTCTCCTAACCATTCCAGATGATCTTAAAGCCTAGGGCCTACCTAGGGGATCGTAGCTCAATGGTAGAGCGCTGACTAGGGTGCATGGGGTTCTAGAATTAATTCCTGGTAGCACCCCTCACCACCCCAAAAAGTAGAGATAAATGAAAAATAAGGTGTATGGACTAGAATTGTTTGACAGGTGACTCCAAGAACTCCAAAATGTGAGTGTCTCACCCTGGCCTCGTGGGCCAGCAAGGAGATACATTTTGTGAGATGCTGAGCTGCCCTTGGAGGGATAAGGATGTTGGGCAAATAGCACCCTCATCCTTCTTGTCAGTCTTACTTCCCTGTAAAATGGAGCAATATTCCCCAGTTCCTGGTGTTGTTGGGTGCGTTGGTGAGATGATGAGTGTCCAGTACAAGACTTGGTGTGGGAATGTGTGCAACACAATTCTGTGAAGTCACTCCTTGCAGCTGACTTCCACCTTTGAATCCAGACTTGCTCCAATCCTATAGCTCTCACTCCTCATTCAGAGAGACTTGTGCTACCCACTTCCTTCCGGCCCAGTCTGTTAGTCAGTATGCCGGATTCCAAGTTGCTGGACCCACTTCCGCTGTTTCGACTGAACTCTCTGGAAGGCTCCGTTCTTGTGGTGAGAAGCGGTCACCCCAGGGTTTTCTGTAATTATTTGGTGTGCCCCAAACATGCCTGTCTTCTAGCCTTACCCTACTATTCCTATGGCCGAAGATGGAGGCAGTGCAGTTGGAAAGAGCTGCTAGCCCAAAGTCCATCCTCCTGACATGTGGGCAATGCTTCTTAGGGCTGCTTGCCCAACTTATCACTTGCCTCTTCGTAGGTTGCTGGTTGTTGCTCTTGCCAGGCTCCCTGTTTCCTTCCTGCTTGATCTCTATAGCTTGGGTCTCAGGAAAAATAACATGGGGAGGGTGAGGAAAGGTATAGCGTAGCCATAGGGTGAGTCAAAGATTTAACTCAGGTGCAGCACAGCACAGGTCTCTCTCTTTTTTTTTTTTTTTAATTAAAATACCATCTTGACCCCCGCCTTCAGGTTCTGCGTTCCTGCTGATTAACTGCAGCTGGTGACTTGTGGTTCCAGCAAGTTGCAGGCCACTGTTTACAGAGAGGATTCTTGCTTTTTGCCCGCTGCTGGCACTGGGTCTCAGATTTCAAAATATGCCACTAAACAGATGGTGGGTAGAGAAACTCGGGAGTGAAACACCTCGTTCTCTTTGGTTCTGGCTTATTTTGATTTGGGGGTATAGCTTATGCCCATTTGGCCCACATTTATATCAGGTAAGAATATCTTGTCTCGTTTTAGAAGAACACTATTTTAATTATGAAGGGGGTATGTGTGTTGTATCATTGCCACATGCTGTATACATGCATACAGAACTTCAGACGGGTGCACCTGTCTCCATGGGTGGTCCCTTCAGCTGTTACAGGAGTGACAGTATGGATGACGTGGGCACCGGGAACTGGTGGGCATTCTAGGTGGTTCCTCCAGCTAAGTCCCAGAACAGAAATAGTAAGGCGGAGCCTGGGAAAAAAAAAAAAAAAAAGAGGACCAAATGTAGACTTCTTTCCACAGGAGAGGCAATTCTACTGTTGAGTCCAAGAGTCAGCCCTCAGCGTGATAGAACTCTATGGCTTGTCTAATCTGTCTTAGCATTTAATGTTATGATGTAAAGCTTGCAGATTTGACAGCCACAACCATTCTGAATCCCTCTAGTTGAAGCCCAGTTTTGATGCTGCCTATTCAGGATGGCCTTGAAACCCATGGACCAGGAGTGGGGTCGGGAGCCTCCAGTGGAGCGGAGTTCCTGGCAGACAACTTGTATCATATATATTTCGAGTCCTCCTGACAGTGATGTGCATTTCTGGGTAGAAAAAGGGTCAGATATGTGTGTGTGTGTGTGTGTGTGTGTGTGTGTGTGTGTGTGTGTGTGTGTCTGTGTGTGTGTAGAGGGGGATGGCTCAATGGGGAAAGCGTTTTCTGTGCAAATGTGAGTAGCAGAGTGTGAGTCCACAGCACCTGTATATGCACAAGCAATCTGTGGCCTGCCTGTAATTGCCACACCCAGGAGGCAGAGGCAAGCGATCTCCCAAGCAAGCTGGCTAGCCAAATTGATGAGTTCCCGATTCAGGTGAGAAACTCTGTCTGCATATAAGGAAGAGAAGCTGCAAGAAGGTACCTGGCATCAATCTCTGGCCTCTATCCACGTGTGCACACATCCCCACGTCCCCCTACCTGTGCAAACACTGTGCATACACGCATACACACCACACAAAGAAAAGGAGTTGATTTTATGCCTCCTTAGCCAGAACAGTATAGGCTGGTGGGAGAGGGTGGAGCCTTGAGATAGAGGGTCCCTAGCTACACTGCTGCCTTGCAGAGGTCTGAGCTCCAAGCCGAGGAATGATTCATGCAGCTGACCTTCGGCCTAAAAGAGCTTCTGGAGGTGTCATGGCGATTGGAGAAAATGAATATGCAAACACCTATTTTACATGATGAATGGCATATCTACTGGCAGAAAACCGCTGTCTTTTGTGTTTCCCGTAGTGCTGTGTAGATGTTGACAAATAAACGTGTTTATTTGTTAGTGTAACAGGTGGGTTTTTATATTTTAAATGAAGCAGCTTCTGGTGGTTGGTAATAACCCTGGGAATCACTTTCGATGGGTGCCGAAAATCTTCATTTATTGCCTGGGCCATGGCTTCCCATGTGGGGACCGAAGAGTCCTCACTCCTTCCAACATCTCTGAGTACCCGTATGCATCAGGAAACACTGCAGTGCCCCTGAAGCCGACTGTGGTCTGATATGCTGCACTTCACGTTTGCCCTTTGTTTCCACCGCCTTCCCTGAGTGGCTGTAAGCACCTGTCTCAGCCAATTACTCCCCGGCTTTAAATCTTTCAGTGTTTCCTCATCTGCAAAGCATCAATTTTCATTTCTTGATCCAGATACAAGCTGCCACCTGACCCATGCAGTGTTTTCCCAGGTCGTCTTTAACTTACCCTTAATCTCGGAGTTGGTATTCCAGCCCCATCGCTGCCCAAATGGGGCCGTTGCTCATTATTTGTGTTTGAAAGGGCTGGTTGAAGCCCGTCACCCTGCACCAGTTAGGACATGGTGATGTCTTCTTTCTTCCTTTAGTGCTTTCGGACCCTTTGGGATAGAGTCTGTGCCACTCCTGGCCATTTCCTGGATGGGCTGCCACAGGTTTGATTTAGGCTGTAGTGCACGTTACTCTCTTCCCCTCACCACATTGACTAAATCACTTTCACTTTTCCAGTGCTACGGCCTATGCAGAAGCTATAGGTTCTGCCTGGATGGTTAATTTTGGATGACTCAACAGCATCTCATTATTAATATTTTACCTTCTTTTATAAACAGCATATTACTGGATGCTAGAAAACCAATCCTGGCTGTCTGTATGTTTGTGTGTTGGGCTCAGAAGTCAACCGTGGGTAGATTCCTTGATTGCTCTCCACCTTATCTGTGAGACCCTGTCTCTTACTGGCCCTGATGCTCACAGATGGGCTAGATGGCTGGCTAGTGAATTCTAGTGAGATACATACTCCTTGTCTTCAGCCTCTGCATTAGGGTTAACAGGCTGTGTGATAGTACTCAGCTTTTTTCAATGTTGTGAAATAGGCACTTCAGCAACTGAGCCATTTCCCCACCTCTAATCTTTGTCATTTAACTAGACTTTCTAGACTATTTACGTTTAATATAATGTTTAATTATATTTGGGGTTAAGTCTAGCATTCTTAGGCCTTGACCTACCTTTAGTTTTTTCTTTCTTTCTTTCCTTCTCTTTTTCTTAACTTTTGAGGTGAATTAAAACTTTTTTCTCCATTTACTAGTTTAGAAAGTGGGAATTCTGTTCTTCTAGTAGCCACCATGGAAATTTCCACTTAAATATGTTTATTCCTACTTAGCAAGTTTAAAGTTAATCAGAACTCTTAACCTCTTTCTGGATAATACAAGGATCTTCAAGTAATTTCCATTTGTTTTCACCATGTTCATTTTGTTGATGAAACATTAAATTGTATTAAAGAAAAACTTACAAATAATCATTGTATGCAATGACATTTATGTGGCTGCATTTATGTAGTTAACACTTTATTTCTCTTTACTCTTTACACTTCAGGCAGACCATACTTAACTTACTTGAATATATTGTTAATCATCTTAGATATTTTTTTATTTTCTTGTCCACTGTCTTTTTTTCCTTTTGTTGTTGCAAACCTTGCTGTGGGGCAACACAACCTCCTTGCTCTGGATCATGCAGTGGCCCAAGGCCATCAAGCACTTTGGTGATTGCTTCACTGTGGAGTTGCTCTGCTGATGGCTTCTCTTCAACAACTGCAGGGGTGAAGAATAAATCAAGATCCGTCACAGAGACGACTCCGGTGGAAAATGACATTTGGAAGATTATCATTGCAAAACATTTGGGACATCTTTCTTTCCTGAATTCCCTTACAAACTGGCTTAAATTATTACGACTCCAATTCCTAGTTTGCTTTTACTATGACCAAAAGCAGGTAGGGGAGGAAAGGGTTCATTTCGGCTTAGAGTTTCTAGTTCATCACTGAGTGAAGTCAAATACTCTAGCAGGACAGAGATTTAAAGGAGACGGCAGCAGAGGAATGGAGCTTCCTAGCTCAATCCTAGGCTCACCTTGTTTTAGGGCCTAGGGAATGGCGCTGACCATAGTGGACGGGACCCTCCTGCAACAATTAGCAGTCAAGAAAATGCCCCACAGACCATGCCCACAGGCCAATCTCCAATCTGATGGAGGCATTTCTTCACTTGAGCCTTCCTCTTCCCAAGTGTGTCAAGTTGATTACCAAACTGAACCTTCACACCTGGGAAATCCACTTACAGGTTGCATTGGATTAGGAGTCAAACCTTGCCTTCCCAGACAGAATTCATGACCCTGTGCACTGCTCTTGGCCTGAACTGAGCGTTTTCTTTAAAAGTTCACCATGGTACTTCTGAAGCAGCTGGTTCCAGGATACCTCTGGCCTCTGTCATCACCTTTGGCAGGACGAACTGTGGGGGCAAGCAAGCTCCGTTCACAAGGACTAGGAAATCATTGATACAGGTGGCTATTACTCAGGAAGCATTAAGGTCCCACTTGTATTAGTCTGGTAAAGCCAAACTACACAGTGCATAGCAATGTGTTTTGATGAGCTGTCATGGCTCAAATGTGTAGTTCTTTGGGCTTAACTGGGTTGAAAAAAAGAAAAGAAGCTTTCATATATTAAATTCATATTTGAATGCATTTTGCAAGCTGCCTCTTCTACTTAGCGCCTTGGGTGTACATGTGTGTATTTATTGTATTCCAACTCTACCATTTGGGGACTTCCCTAAACAGATTGCTCATGAATAGAGCCAAGTATGGATTTGGGTTTTGTTGAGATTAACTGGTCATTGCATTTGCATTGATTGAAAGCTGGCATGCTGCAGTGCATTTGGGAGATGATTCTGAGGCTCCTGTAGGATTCCGTACAGTTGACTCTTGGCTGGCCCCTGGGTGTGTTAGTGTCCTGTGACACTATTGCCATCATTGCCTCTGCTGCTGGCTCGTCTGTGGCCAGTGCTCCTGCAGGAATCCGCTGTGGCACCTGGAGTGTCCCAGCCTGCAAGGGCCAAGCCATCATGACTGACTTCCTCCGCCTTGATTATTTGTGTGGGGTTTTGGCTTGGTGAAGTGAGAAGGGTAAAACCTAGTGTAGATTTTGCACAGTTGTAGTCAGTCTCATTTGGGGCAGAAAGTGCATACCCGAGACTTCGGCTCTGCCTCTGCTCTGCTTACAGCATGGTAGCAGCTCTCTAGGAAGGACTTCCTTCCATTACTGTCCCATCATGCTTGAAGGATAGGCCAGGCTGGCCTGTCCAGCCTTCAACACAGCCACTGTGAGAACAGCATGTGGGGTCAAGGCCCAGGCAGTCTTCCTAGCATGGGTGATGCACTTGGGCTCTGGGAATCTTTCCCTTAGAGATTGCTTCCATTCTTTCAGCTCTATGAAGAGAGAGAGGAGAGAGGAGAGAGAGAGAGAGAGAGAGAGAGAGAGAGAGAGAGAGAGAGAGAGAGAGAGAGAGAGAAATAGAGAGAGAGAGAAATAGAGAGAGAAATAGAGAGAGAGAGAGAGAGAGAGAGAGAGAGAGAGAGAGAGAGAGAGAGAGAGCGCGCGCATATGTACTCTCTTTGAAAAGGCTCAGGGTCTATAAGCTGCTCTTGGCCTTCTAAGACTTGGCACTTTTGTTCTAGCAATCATCTGCAGGGCCTTATGCCCTGCCAGTGGACCGTTCTCCTTGCACCAGGTTCTAGAACAGTTGTTTATGCAAACTATCACAAGCCCAGGATTTTTATGAACATCTGGGACCCCAGTGCATTGTCAGGTAGGGATGGGTTCCTGGAGAGCAATTCCTAGTAGCCAGGGGGGCTGATTAAAGGCTCTGAGTTCAAGTTCCATCTCTGTTAACTGGAGTTTCCCAGCTGCCTTGGAAACGAGGTGTCCCTTCTGTTGGGCCCACTTGCTGAGAGGATGGTGACAATAATGGCTCCATCTTCCTGCTGGATAAACTGACCCCAGCAGCGACCCTCCCCAGACTCACTGAGTAAAGACAAGGAAGGCGTTCAGGAAGGAATCCAGGATCCAGGTTCAACTCCCCTCGCTTCTAGTTCTGTGGTCCCAGGCAGACTGTTTGCCCCTTAGACCTCTGCTTTCCTACAGATAAAATGAGCAAGGAGGATCCTGCCTCAATGCCTGTGACAGTGTGACAAGACTAAAGGGGTGGGATGGGGGGCATAGGCCTTATACTGTATTGGGTTTTATAATTATGAAATATCTTCACCTTTACAGCCTGATTGGACAAGTCTGTTAAGAGCTATGGGCCTGTGGGCTCTTACAGTGATTAAAAAAAAAAAGCAATTGGCTCGGTTTTCCAATTTGAGAGTAACACATATGGTAAAAGTTGAAAGGGTAGCAGGTGAGGCACACTGCCTGTAGGTGACTTGTTCACCTCCCATCTGTCTTTCTAGCAACGTCCGTGTGCCTGGGTACATACACATGGCGTACAGAAACACACGCAGCTAATTATATAGGCTGCACTCGACTCGCTGTATACGAGCTGTAATATTCTTCAGAGAGCCCATATGAGGAAGACCTGGGGTAGCTTACAGGATGCTGAGCCACAGCGGGCAGGGATACTCTTCCTCCTGTCTTGCACTCCTGCACATAAATCTGATGCTCAGAGCTGTGCCTTCTGGTCCAAAGCGTTCAGGATTATCTCTTGCATTTGGCTGAATAAACTTCTCCCCAGAATTATGTTGTTAATACTGTGGTTTTCCACTGGTGCACCCAGTTAAATTTAATCAGGCCACGTGACTTCTACACACACAAAAAATGATGTGTGTGTTTGCAGGAAAGGGACCCAACAAAAGGAAGCTTTTTTTTTTAAAAAGATCTTTAAGAATACAGAGGTGCTCTCTAGGATGCCATGCTGTCGGAGCCCCCCTGCCTGTGACATTTATGCTTGCAGCTCATTCTCTAGTGTCCTGGGGAAGCTGCTGTTTTTAATCGGGTTGCTGGGGGTGGCAGTGTAGATTATAAAACATCAAGTTGGGCCAACTTCATCTTTAAAATCAGTCAGTTCTACAAGACTTTGTGGGTCTGTTAGGTTGCATTTGGCCCGGCTGGCTTTTGCAGCACTGTATTGTTGTTTTCTACCCAGATTTCTTTCCCTCTTAGTGGTGACAGATGGGATTTAGTTTTCCAGAGGAAGGAAATGCTTCAAACGTCTTAAAATGAATATTTCTGGATCAGGACAATTCTTATCATTTTCCGTTCAGAGTTACTTGTTTTTTAAAAATCATGCATTTATGTGGCTTTTTTTGGGTTTGTTTGCTTTTATGCTTTTAAAAATGTAATTATTTTACCAAAGTGTCATGAATAAGACAATTTAAAAAGCTAAGTGGAAAAAAATAAAAACATGAAAAAAAAAAAAGAAAAAAAAGAAAAAGAAAAACATGAAAAAAAGAAGAAGAAAAAGAAGAGGAGCTAAGTGGTGTTGTGTATGCACCAAGGATCCTGAAAAGAAACCGATGGAGTTGGTGTATGTGTTGTTTGTGGTCATGAAGGCTCAGTGCATGTGCATTAATCTGCCTCTTCTGCCTCTTCTACCGGACCCTGCCTGGGTTCTGGGGTCCCCATGCTGGACCCTAAGGTGCTCAGTGAGGTAGTTCCTCTCCTGAGTCCCCAAAACCTCTGTTGATGCAGACCCTTCTGTACCTTTCCCTGTCCAAGTTCCCAGCTTCCCTTTGTGTGGTGGCCTTGCGCTCCCAGAGCCTCACTTCTTGTCTGCCCGCAGCCGCTTCTGCAGGGAGGCTTCCAGGAGGACCAGTTCTCAGCTCTGCATATCAGAAAGCCAGAGGGACGCCGCTTTTGCTTTGATGAGGGATGCTTCAAAATGAAAACAGCAACAGAACTCCAGTCTTACCATCACCTGGAGTTCAAGGGCTGCGCTGCCATTTTGAAGGGAGCACACAAAGCTTTGGAGGTGAAGACACTCCGGAAATGAATCTCAACAGTGCTAGTGAAGAAAATGATTTTTCTTCTTTAAAAACAAAACAAAACAAAACAAAACAAAACAAAAAAAGCCCCTCCATTGTGTGGCTATAATCTAAGGGAAGCATTGCACTTTGAGCATCCTGCCTTTTTATGAAGCTTATAAAACGTTGTCTCTAAATGCCAGTGCACTGAAGTTCTGAGTATTAGTGATTTACCAGGAATCTTTAAGTGAGTGGAAAAGGGATTCTCTTCCTCTTATGATAGTGGATTCCAGTAATAATATTAGTAGGAAGAAATGGATTCCTTTGGTGGGATCTTTTCTTTGCAAAGACCTTCCAGGCCTAGTTTCCCCCTGTCTTCCTGTGAGGCAGATAGTGTCACCGTCTCCTTGAAGCAGGAGGGAAAGCTAAAACGCAGCCTTTTACACGGGGGTCGGGTTAGAACTCTGCTGAGTCGCTCTTTCTTGTAGCTGCTGCCGCTGCCTGGTGTTGCTAGGGGCTCACACTGTGGCAGGGCATGAAGTCCTCACTCTCCAAGGAGATTCAAGTTCATTGCTGCTCAGGAGGCAGACATCTGGGCTGACCTGACCCAGCATGCACGTACAGCTGTAGAAAGGCAGCTTGGCAGGTCGTACTTGAACCCTCTGCCCTCAGGCAGCCACACAGGCAGCTCCTCGGCTGAGTGGATTGTAGACTGTGGTCTGCATTTGGAATCCTGCATTCATGAAGGTGGGTCTGGGAATTATGTCTGATGGACAACGCCACCAGTGGGTAGCCAAAGGCTACAGATCAATTCTTTGCTTTCCTTTTAGCCTGTCTGTAACTGCTAGACTGACCTTAGCATATCCTGAGGGAGTCTCCGTAGAACCCCAGTCTCACTGGCTGGTATGAGGAAGGGAAACCATATGTTAAAACACTGTCGTATTGCATAGATGACAGTGTTTATTGTCAACGTCTAGATGGAATATAGCTTTCTTCTAAACTTGCTTGACGAGGGGAAAGAGCCACTGCCCCCAAAATGCAGAAGCAGCATTTCCCAGCAATGGAAATGCTCCCACTTGACCCAGTCAGGAGCGTCTGGCACAGTGATGGGCTTTCCTGACATGCGTGTGGCACCTGCCCCTCAAAGAGAGCCCAGAACACGGAGACCCTGACCTGGTGGGCAAGAAGAGTCTCCCAGGAATCTTTCTGGTGTATGAGTCATCTTGCGGGGTTCCCTGGAGGGGCCTGTGGTCACTGTTGGGAAATAGAGCAATCATAAGGTAGTGTTCGTCGGAGGACATGTCTCAGTTGTATTGCTCTCTTGCAGAAGCATGGTGACGTAGGGAGCTTTGTGGTCTCTAGTGAGTGTCTTGAGTGAAGGAGGGAGCATTTCAGATGCAAATGGAGGTGGCACCTGCGGTTGAGCAGGGCATGAAGTGCAAGCAGAGTGAAAAAAGGCTGGCTGCACCTCTGTGGGACTTGGCAGCTGAGATAGCAAAGCCCTGTTGGCAGTGAGAACCAGACCGAGGCTGAAGGTGGACAGCCTCTGAAAATACGACGATGCAAAGAACAAGAGAGGACACTTGAGACACGGGGTTGGCTCTGTAGCTCATGTCCCTTTGCTTTGAATTTTCTGCTTTAACCTTCTGAATTTGTGGCATGGCGTGTGTTTCTGAAGTTTTTTTATTGGGTCACAGTTTAAGCATGAGACGAGGCAGTAGGTAGAGCCAAAAGCTCTGAGCTCTGTGCACACAGGCTCGCTCCCTTACCCTGGGTTCTCAGAACTCAGTCATCCCATTCATGGACTTATCTTCTCGGTAATGGGCTGCTTGGGGGAGGGGCGTTACAGAATTAAGCAAACTTCCTGGAAGGTGGGGGTGTCATATACGTAGCCATCAGCGTGTTTCTGGCTCTTCCCATGTTTATGTGTTTTGACTGAATTTGAGGTCATGAGATAAACAGTAGCCTCTGCCATTTACCTAGAAGACCAGACATGCACCGGGCTGCCTGAGCTGGGCAGTATAGCCTCGGTGCCTTTCCCTTGCTTTGGTGCTCTCTAGGACCAAATCCCTCAGCACAGATCCTCTCATTAGAGGCCTTTTGTCCTCTGTAAGCACTTTAGTAAGTACAGGGCTAGTGTCATTACTAAATCCCAGCTTTTCCTAATAACAGGAAGGGCAATGCTTGCTTATCTGTCCTGGAGAGATTGCTTATCAGAATCATCCAAAATGTGAGTCCACCTCAAATGCATGCTGGGACTCTGAGGGATAATCATTTCATTTTGATAGCAAGGATTTAAGCTTTAAGTTTTTAATAGGGAAAATGTCTGTATCAATAGTAGAAAGAATTAATAATCCTTTGTGCACATTCCTAGATTAAAGAGTTATCTACTGTCTTAGTCAGATTTCTGTGACTGTAACAAATACCGGGAGTGAATCTACTTAAAAAGAGGAAAGGTTAATTTGGCTCACAGTATTGGAGGGTTTGGTCTATGGTTGGTTATGCGCATTGCTTTTGGCCCAGAGGTGAGGCAGAGTATCATGTCAGGGAGTGTATAGCAAAGGCTTACCTGATGGTGGCTGAGAACACACACACACACACACACACACACACACACACACACACACAGAGGAAGAGGAGGAGTGGGTCCATCCCTCAAGTCTTTTTCAAGGAAATGGGCCAAAAACCTAACATTCTTCCTCTATGTCCTGTTTCCTCGAGGCCCTGGACCCCATAACAGTGTCACAGGTTAGGACAGCAGTTCTCAACCCTTCCACAGGGGCTCATAGCAGATACCCTGCATATCATATATTTGCATTATGACTCATGACAGTAGCAAAATTACAGTTATAAGGTGGTAATGAAATAATGTTATGGTTGGGGGTCACCACAACATGAGGAACTGTATGGAAGGGTCACAGCATCAGGAAGATCGAGAACCACTAGGTTAGGGGCTGGCTCAGCTTGCAACACACAGGCCTTTGGGGAATCCAAGATCTAAACTGTAGCATTTGCTTTTGGTGACTGGCTCCATCTATATAATTGTGTCTTGCTTTTCTGTGGAATATTGGCTTCAAGCCTCAACTGCCACCATGGACACCAAAACCTTTGACTGCCCATGCTCCTCTGCAAACAGGCAGAATGGTTGCAGATAGCCCACACTTCCTCCTGCGTGCTTTAAATTGATGGGCCACTTAAAATCTACGCCAGGACTGGTGGTGCACGCCTGTAATCCTAGCACTCAGGGAAACAGAGGCCAGTGGACCACTGTGAGCTCAAAGCCAGCCTCCTCTACAAAACAGGTCCTGGGCAGTCAAGGCTACCAAAGAAATCCTGTCTCAAAAACAAAAAAAGGACAACAAAAATGGCTATAGTGTGTTCACTGGGAAATAATGACAAAGCCTCTGCATTGTCTGCACAGTATAATTTTTTGGAACATTTTGTGTGTGTGTGTGTGTGTGTGTGTGTGTGTGTGTGTGTGTGTGTGTGTGTGAAAGAGTGCGCGTGTGGATGTGCCATGGTATGTATGTGTGGACATTAAAGGACAACTTTTGGGATTTGATTCTCTGTCCTTGCACTATGGGATCTCAGGTCATCAGGTTTGTACAGCTAGAACTTTTACCTGCTGAGCCATCTTTCTAGACCACTCCCCCCCTTTTTCTTAAGTTTCTGATTTTGCAGTAGTTTGAATTAGGATATCAGAACCCAAAAACACAACAGTCCTTGTTGTCATTTTCCTGTCCCATGGATTATTACTTTTAGGTAAAAAATTATCAAGATATGGTTGCATGTGTTATATCCCTCTTTTCTCTCTCTCTTAAAAAAAAAAGATTTATTTATTATGTATACAGTATTCTGCCTGCCACAAGAAGGCACCAGATCTCATTACATATGGTTGTAAGCCACCATGTGATTGCTGGGAATTGAACTCAGGACCTCTGGAAGAGCAGACTGTGCTCTTAACCTCTGAGCCATTTGTCTAGCCCCTCCCTCTTCTTTTTATTTCTCAGTATTTTTTTTTACTAAGTTTTCTAGGCACTGGAGAGATGAGCGCTTTTAAGGGAGGGAGTTCTGGATTTTCATGGAAGAAATACATTCAGATCAGTGTTCTCTGGTGTGGAGTCCTTACCCAGCACACCTTACCAGCTCTGTGTTGGGGGTGGGGCTTGGAAGAGGCGGGGGATAGCTGAAGAAGGTTTTGAAGATGTCCAGCCCAGTCCTGAAATCCCTTACAGATCAATTGGTCCTTGGAACTGTTGCCTAAGTGTTGTGAGTCCAGGCTGAGTACTGAGTGAATGTTTGTGTCCATTCAAGCCCCAGTTGCTCAGAAGACACCAAGAGGCTCTATTGTCTGGGGACTTGGGGAAGGGCCTTGGGAAAAACATAAAGAATGTGTTGGGGTTAGCATTGGTACCAGTCAGTTACCCTCAGGTAATGGAAAGGTATTCTGACTAAAGGAACATACTGGAAACTCATTGCCTGACTAAAGAATTACTAGTCTGGAGCACCGGCCTCTGCCAGGCTGTGGGACGATGAGTTAGACTTCTTAACCACAAGCTGCCTCCTATGGGACGGAATTCTCAGTCCGTCCCCGGGGGACCAGCCGACTGTAGATCATTGAGCTCTGGTGGCACTTGCGTGCGCTCATCCCCAAGCCAATCTGTGTCTGATGCCTGCTTGTTTAGCCGGGTGGCCTCAATGGGCAGCGTGCCAAAATGCTTTATATTTCTCTTATTTGCCATTACAATGCTGCACACACGGGGGCTTGAGGAATACCTGGTACTTTCTTTTTCATAAGAGAACAGAGGTGAACAATTAGGAAGAAGGAAAAAAACTTTACAGAGCTCTGCTAGAGTCAGCAGTGGCCTATAGATGAGCTGGAGCAACTGGGAAGCTGGGAGGGATGGGCATGGCTTTCCTGTGTTAATGAGACAAAGCAAAAGAAGGCTTTGGTTGTCTGCTTCCCTGTGGGATACTGAAAGGCTAGGTGGCTTCACAGATGTCCTAGAGTGGCCTGTTACTGAAATTCTTGGTTTTCTGGGGACCGAAGCATATGCCTATATAATCAGAGGAGGAGCAGCATGGACTTGAGTGACGTCAGCACTTAACCGCACTTGTGGGCTGCAAGTGGATCCCCCTCCTGACCTGCACCGGTGTGGGACTTAGATCTCTATTGATACATCCTGAAGAGCGATGGGCCTGGAGCAGGCAGTGGTGTGGTCGAGGGATTGCTGATGGATACCTCTCAAGTGCAGCAGCTTAGTTCCCTGTGGAAGTCAGCCCTGTGGGTCTCCTGCCCTGCCCTGCCACTGCGGTGTAGAGAAGTGATGAAAAAACAAACTGAGTTCTTCATGGTCCTCACAGAACAGAGAATGTTACAGGAGAGTTTGAGTAAGGGACAACGAGAAGGGAGGACTGGAAGGGTCAGGTGACAAACCGTTCAGCGGAAAACTTGGGAGTAAACTAAAAGAGGCGGCCTTTCCCCCTCAGAGAGTATCTAGAGACGTGGCTGTGAAAATGGCAGCTGTCCAGTGGGCTCAGTGTGATGGGCGCTCACAGGTAGGGGTGGTGTCTCATAGTCATCCTCTGCGTGTCTTGTTGCAGCCTGACACGTGTCCTTCTGCTTCTGGCCTCTCCCAGCACTTTCTCTTCTCACCACATGGGCGCCTCTCAGTGAGATGTGCCTTGATCGGATTCCTGTGTTCACACTCTCTCGAAGCATAGGTTCTATTTTTAGTGTCTAGCCAGGCATATCGCTAGGCCGGGGCTGGTCTGTGCTTTGTATGTCTAGGAACTCTTAGCACAAGGCAAGCAGAAGGTGAGATGTCCTGTAAAGAGATGGGCTGCAGGATGCCATGCAAGCTTCTCTGCTTCCAGCCAAGGGACTCCTGACCTCTGCTAGTCTCACTTTAGTCACCCAGAAAAGGGCCATAAATATACTTCAGGCCTAGAGCTAATACGTGTACATATGTATTGCCCTAGGCCTAGCGTGTAGTCAGTACACACAAGCCTTCCAGCACTCTTCAGCCTACAGTCATCATCACACAGGATATGTGTGTGTGTGTGTGTGTGTGTGTAATAACATACCCGTAAACACATGCCTAGAAGTTTATGGAGTGTCAGTTTTTGTAGGTCTTCTTCAGAATCTCTGATCTTAGTCGTGCCCCCATCCTAGTAAATGAGGGTTGTTGGATAAAGCAAGATTAGGGAAATGGTTTGCTTTGCTGAGTAGTGAATGCCAGGGAGAAGTTAGAAGGACAATAAAATAAGTGGGGGTACATTTGCGATGGAGGTAAAACCAGATTGAAATCTCTGGGAATTCTTACCACATCAACAGCAAATATAATCCACCATGGGGCAACTTACATAGCACAAGTGCCTCCACTTGTCAGAGCAGAAGTTGCCTTAACTATAGCGTGTGGGTGGTGATGCCACTGTATGGTGTCCCTGTAAGCAAGGGGCTCAGCTGTGCACATGAATCTCAACTTTGTGTAGCACCGAGTACTTCCTCCCCATTTCCCTGGAAACAGCACCAAATAGTTACCTTATAAGTGAGCTCATAAGAGGCCAGGGAGGTAGCTTGCTTTGTGAAGCGCCTGCCTCATACAAGCGTAGGGACCTGAGTTCAAATCCCCAGCACTCATAGAAAAATCTAGATGATGTGTGTACCTGTAATCCCAGCAGTGGAGTAGAGACAGGCAGATCCTTGAAGCTCACTGGCTGGCCAGATAGCAAAATCAATGAGTTTTGGGTTCAGTGTGACTGTGGGTCCCCAAAACTAAGAGTGGAGAGCAGTTAAGATACCCAGTGTCAACTGTCTTGCTGCTACGTATGTACACATCTGCAGGAACAAGTGTGTGCACCACGTGCAACACACCACATAGAATAAACACACAGCTTATAAAAAATAAGCTCATCTTCATTAAAGCATCTGGCTCTACCTGGTTAGTCTTGGGCTTGTTGAGGGTGTATGTTGCTGGGGGGCGGGGGAGGCTGTTGGACTGTACCCTAAGGGGAAGGGAGAGGCACTTAGGTGCCACTTGAGAAATAAAATGATTACAGCGTGTGTTTACAGAGTAGTTCCTCGTTTGTTTGCCTCTGGTCACTGGTACCCATTCCTATGACTTTGCAATACAGACAGCTATAGCAATGGTGGTTTCCCGTGAGTGAAATGGAGCCCACTGAGCCAGACGCTGGTAATATTGACTGGGGAGTTTCAGAGACCAAGATATACTGAGACTTCGTCTTCAACAAAGCCTGTGCTGTACAGCGGGGAAGCTGAGGATGATGGGAATGAACAGTGTGGGTGACAAAGGCACCAGAGCCACGTGATGACTTAAAAGGGAATCTGAGATTACATTCTGAGTTTCAATCCTTTTCCTACTGGAGGACACCAGGAAAAGCTTAGTCAGTTCTTTACTACTAGAATTTGGTTGGGGGAAGAAGTGATTTTCTCTGAGTTTATGCAAAACAATGATGTTTTATTCATCATTTGGTAGGGAGTCATTCTCATGGCATGTGCGGGGAATGATGTCAGTGTTTCCGTCTCAGCTGGAGCAAATGTTACTGAACTCTGGTGCTCTGCTTGGCGCTGGGGAAATCCAGCAGAGGAAGACCTGGCTCCTAGCCCAGGGCACAGGAAAGCAAGTCTTCTTAGACAGGCTAAGTCCACGTGGATGTAGCGGGAATGCTGTGGCGCCCACAGATGGTGCTGGAGCTGTCATGTGGAGGGCAGAGAGGATGGACAAAGACTCTACGGAGGGCTGGTGTGGGAGCGCGCTAGCTCAAGTTCAGTGTGTGACTCCGTCTCCAGAAGGAAGGGTGCTTCCGGAGGGTGTCAGCTCCTGATGCTGGCTGTCCTGATGAGCACAACCTGGGAAGGGCACCGCGAATGAACCCTTGCTGACCTCGGTGCTGCTGCATTGCAGCGTCAAGAGACCAAAATCCTGTGTTCCCCACATTGAACCTGGCCATGTGGCCTCATCCCAAGTCACTTAGCATGTCGGTCATGGTTGGCTGTCTTTACTCTCCCTGGAGATAGTCTGCACGGTCCAAGGGAGGACATTTGGAAGTCGTGGACTCGAAGTGGCTGTGGCCAGGCAGGCATCCAGGAACCTTTGACTCTACCGTCTCCTTGGCAGCATTGTCTCTGAGTCTCAAAGCATTGTCCTGACCACCTACGTACATACTTTCTTCTTCCAAACTCTCTTTGGACTCCTCTTTCAGGGTTTTGATAAATTATATTTATATATTAGAAGTGAGTAATTGACATTTTGGGGATAAAGTAAAAAAAAAAAAACAGTGTACATATTTTCCTTGTGAAAAGAGACAATTTTAATTTTTTTCTACCTACATCTTAATGAAGAACACAATCCTTGGATATGAGCAAATTGCAAAGAAAAAAATCGGCAGTTGGCGAAGACTCTGGACATGTAAACAAAACAAAACAAAATAAGTAATAGAGGGACCCTACATATGTCCAGGCCTGTTTGATCACTGTTCATAGGAAGGGCATACAAGGGGAGACAATCATTAAAAACCATGTTGATATCACTAAATGTAATCTTAGAACTGCCTAACATTGAGGCAGAGTGATGGCTTAGTGGGTAAAGTGCTTGCTGTGCCAGCCTGGCAACCCGAGTTGGGACAGCACCGTACGTTTGCAATCTTCAGTATGCTTACAGAATTGTGGTGTGGTGGTGGTGGTGGGGGGGGGCAGAGGCAGGACAAGCACCCAAAGGCTTGCATGCCAGCTAGCCTGAGGCACACATCTCAGCAGCAGAAATAACAAAAGAGACCATGCCTCAAGCAAGACAGACACTGAGCTAACTCCCAAAAGCTGACCTTCAGCCACACCCTAGGGTATAGGTAGTCCTACACTAACACGTGCATGCCCAAACTCCCACACACATTACACCATACATGTACATACGGACATCAATAAAAGAGAAATATCTAGCGCTGTGCGAACTGTATGACCCTGTGAAATCTGTCCTCTAAGGAAGAAGTGTAGAAATTTGTAGCTGTCTTATTGGCCTGTTGTCCACTGATCTGTATGATCCTGGCTTGCAGTCCTCTGTCCGGTATTTAAGAATGGTAATCAGTTCTTTCAGACTTGAGAGGGACATAGCTTGTCACCAGTCTCCTGCCTGATCAGCATCTTTTTGGTGCTAAGAAATTTGTATAGGTCGAAGAGATGAATGACTAGGGTTGTAGAATGACGCATAGTGGGGGTGTTTCTGGGGACCAGGCACATTGCTCAAGATACTTGCTAAATGTTCAGACGGACGCCCATAAGAGGTTTGCTCCACTTTCCAAAACTGCACTCCACGGCCAAGATGGCCTCTGCCTCAGCCACAGTCACCACCCGGGGGGAGCTAAGCGGAGTCAAGGTCAGGCCAGCAAAGACTGAATTAGAAGGAATAGTGAAATAAGGTATATGATTTCATCGAAGTGTTTACTGCGCCACCAAAATAACTTCTCCTTGGTTGCTTTGAAACTCCATCCTGAGGTTCAGCTCTCCAGCTTCCATTAGCAGTCACCTCTGGGCAGGGTGTGACAGGAGAGACACGAAGGTCAAGTTTTTCGGATATATATTGTCCCATTCTCTGTCATCCTTCAATATGTATGACAGTTACTTCTTCCTAGCATTTACCAGTCTTTTCTTCTCCGGCATTTGCATGCTTAGCAGTTTATGCAAAGGATGTAGTTGGTCAGGTGTGCAGAAGATGAGTGGAAGTTCTCTGCTGCAGCCCAGGAATGAGAGAGGTGATGGGCAGCCGCTTAGGCCTCTTTGTAATAAAAAAGGGCGTTTGGCTAAGTATATTCAGAGACACTTAAACAATGAAATGAGCCACAGCTCTCCTAGACATTGCTGTAGATGTGTATTTGGTGACTTGAAGATTTATTTGGTGTGTGTGTGTGTGTGTGTGTGTGTGTGTGTGTGTGTGTGTGTGTATGCGTGGGTGACTGTGGAGTCCAAACAGGACATCCGATTCCCCTGGAATTACAGAGGACTGCAGGCTGCCTGGCGTGGTTGCTAAGAACCAGACGATTCCTCTGCAAAACAAGAACCATGATCTTAATGGACATCTCTGTAGCCCCTGTACCTGCTGCTTTGAAACAGCATCCAGAGGAGGCACTCCGAACTCTAAAGTGGCATGTAACATCATTAAGTGACAAGAAATAGATTCCAAATAGTATGAGCTCATTTCTGTAAAAGAAGCGCACAAATAGAAAACAGGAAGTTATGTTAAAACGATTATTTCTGGATGAGAGGTATGAGTAACTCTTAAGTTTATCTTTTATTATCTATAGCAAAAGAAGCATATATTAATGGTATCAGGATAAATAATAAGTTTTCAAAGGTCACCTCTTTCCTGCTCCCCTCCCTCCCTCCCTCCCTCCCTCCCTCCCTCCTCATCCCTCCCTCCCTCCTCCCTCCCACCCACCCTTCTTTTCAGACAGGGACTTGTGTAGCTTTGGCTGGTGTGGAATTCATTCACCATGTAGATCAGACTAGCTTAAAGCTCACAGAGATTCACCTGCGTCTGCCTCCCAGATGCTGGTAGCAAGGCTATGCACTCCCACACCCGGCAAAGGCCAGCTTTCTTGCAGTATAAATGTTTGCTAGTGATAGAAAACAGGACCAGATATTTAACTGCTGCAAGATATGTTACCTCAAACCAAGAAGCCTCCCTTCTCTCACGGTTTCAGTGGTTGGGAACTCAGGAGCTGCTTAGATTTGCTGGCTTAAGGTTGGGACTCTCAGGGGGGTGCAGCCAGTCTTCTGGCTGATAAGATGTGACTGGTTGTGGAGAATTGGAGACCCCCAGAGTTGCACATGGCTGCCGGTGGGAGGTCTCAGTTGGTGTCCTGTGAGCCTGCACAGGGCTGTTTGCTCTCATGTGTGTGTGGCTGCTGGCCTCTGTGGCGCCTCGATGACGTCACAGGCCAGCTCCTAAAACCATACCCCATCATTTCATCTCACCTACTGTCATGGGCAGGTGATCAGCATCAGCTTCCATGAGGAGAGAGAGAGAGAGGCTGACTCGCCTACCGCCTAAGGGAGAAGGATGAAAGAACTGTTGGACATATTTTCAAGGGGCCAGCCACAAAGACGTAAAACCCGTTTTCAATCGCGGCACCGTATGGTGCAGATGTAGCTCTGGGATCCATCTTCCTTCTCAGCGGGTGACAGAGAGTTTGGACCCAGGCTTGGGTTTGCTCTATTTCCGTCGCGTAGACAAGATACCGCTGTGTCCTCTTGGTTTCTTTACCTAGCAGGTTACGTGAAGCATCAAATGAGTGCATTTGATAATGCAGTGACGACTGCAGAACTCTCGGAAGTACAGTGTGGAAGGGGAGGTATTGGCCCATATACAGAAAGGGAACTTAAACCTAACTATGATAGGCAGATTGGTACTTTCTAGGTCTGGTTCTGACACAGGAGTGGAGAACACAGCGTTCACCATAAACTGACGCGGATCTCTGACAATAACAGAGGTTTCTGTGAAGAGCATCTTCATTAGAATACTAAAATCTAGCCGAGGAGCAAAAAGAAAAGCAGAAAGTCCACCCCATCCAAGCTTTCTGTTTCAGTGGAGAGGTCTCCACCCTAGCTCTGTGAAGGCCACATGCTAGGCCTGGGGAGACACAGTGAGGTGGGCTAGGCTCCTCCCAAGGATCTGAGTCCAGGAGGCTGACGTGAAAGGGTTCCCGTGGCCCCATTCCCTGCGGCTAGATTTGAGCTTCAGGAAATCGTTTTCTCAGCTGGCCTTATTCTCTCAGGTCGCAAAGCTCTGAAAATTTTATATCTTTGGAAATGAATTCCCTTTCCCTCCACTGATGTTTATAGGCTCTTAGAGTGTTGGACAAAGATAAAGCCAGGCAATTGCATTCAGATGGCTGTAATTTCCACTCTCCCTCTCTTCCAAGTCTTAATGGCCCATGCCACAGTTTCCACGGGCCCTTTTTGTGTACTTCCAGAAATGGCAGGGCCTGAAGTTAGGGGTGCATGGAGCAGCCTCTGCTGGAGGGTGCCACTTTCTAGAGACCTGGCCACTTGTAAAAAAAAAAAAGGCTGATGTTGGTTCTGAAAGCATGTTGCCTGCTTGAAATCTTTTTTGTTTTGTTGATTGTTTTTTTTTTGTTTTTTTGTTTTTTCCTTTTTGAGATCGGGGTTATATGTGTAGCCCTGGCTGCCCTGGAACTCACTCTGTAGACCAGGCTGGACTCGAGAGACCTGAGATCTCAGGGAGGCCTGCCTCTGCCTCCCAAGTGCTGGGATTAAAGCTGTGCACCATCACCGCCTAGCTCCACTCCAATCTTTTTAACTTTCCTCACTTATATTCCCAATGTGAAACAACTGTAAATGTTCAGACTCTCCTTGTGCCATTAAGCCAGAATGTACTATCAGAGCTAAATTATTTAGTTATTGGTGTCCTCTCTCTATGTATTACGCAGTAACCGAATCAGTTCACTTTATCAGATTCACTGACCTACATAGTATAAAACACAACACAAAATAAAATATACCACCTCAAACCCAAAACAAAACTCACCAGAAAATAATCAGGATGCAGAGAAATTTGAACCAGGAGGCATAGAAAATGGCATGGCTGCTGACATTTTCCTGATACATGATTTTCAAAAAGGAATTAAAATTTGTGCTAGCAAGTTCACTACTGGGTGTGTTCCTCCAAGAACCGAGAGCAGGGAATCAAGCAGATATTTGTACACTGCTCTTGGAAATATTCCTAATAACCAGAAAGTAAAATAACTCACATGCCCATTAGAGGAATGGATAGACAAAGTATGATGTGTAGATACGGTGAGAGACCCAGCCTCCAGAGTGAAGGACGTCGTCATATGCCTCAGCATGGTTGAACCTTGAAGACACACTGCTAAGTGAAATAAGCCGGTCACAAAACAGGCAGTGCTGTGTGGACCTACTTATGTGAGGTCATAGGCAGTCACAAAACAACCAGCCAGTGCTGTGTGGATCTACTTATACGAGGTTCTAGCATAGTCCAATTCATGGAAACCAGACTAGTCATGGCTGCTGCCAGGTACGGTTCAGTGTGGCGAAGGTGGAGTTTCCATTTAGTGGGTTTGAATGGGTGACCAGACGGATGGCGTGACTGTAGATAAAAATGTAGACGGACCTAATGCTATTGTATATATACTTAAAACTGAGAGTGCTGAGTGCCCTATGATTTCTATTCTAGCATAATAAAATAATTTATTTGATAGTTGGGCCTTGATCTAGCATTGAGATATAGCATCAAACTCAGCTGACAACCTGAATGCTAAAAGATTTCTATTCTTTTCCACCAACAATTTATAGAAAAATAAGCATTTAACAAATGACTAAGACAATAGGGGGACTTAGAAAATGATAAAATTGGATAACTACCATTGTAGGAGAACCATACAGTGTCTGTCTGTGGGAAGCCAGGGCCTACGAGGTAGCTTAGCCATGAAGGATTCTAACAAATTGAGACCAGAGCTGAGCCCTGAGTGAGTAGGACTAATCTGAATATATTTGAATCTCAGTGAGGTTTCTGCACTATATTAACATGGCTGTAAGACCTAGAACTTGGCATGACTTGTGCTTCACAACAGCCGTGACCATCCTGAGTATGTTTAATTGGCATTTTAGGAGTTGGGTGAACACAAGGTGTTGGCCTTTTCAAGTACTTATTTGTGACTTTCTGGTTACCAAGTGCTGCTTAGGCCTGGCAGGGATTTCAGCCAGAAAGTGTACTTACTGTGCAGTTAGCTTGCTTCTCATTTAACCCTTTCAGGGCCTGAATATGATAATGTTTGCCCCGGGCTTTCCTGGAAAGGCTTTGAATGTATTTCAGAAAATGATTAATCTATAAAAAAAATTCAGTTGAGTGCTTATTTTTTTTTAATGAGGAGGTCAGTCTGTTTCTCCTTGGATATTCAGGCTATTTATTTAAAGCTCTCAATATGGAGTTGGAAGGGTGCATTACACCTGACTTGAGGCAGAGAAAATATGCTTCCGCGACAATGATGCATCTACTTAGTTGTTTTGTGTTTAGAGGTTTCATTGTGTGTTGTAGAGACTCCCCTGTCACTGCTCAGACCGTCCTTTTAAAGCCAGAGAATTAAACTGAAAAATGAGAACTCCCTTGGAGAAGCTGAGAATGCATCTGATTGCTGGAAGTCTGTATTGTGCTGGCCTTGGTTCACGACGATGCTTACAGCACTGTGCTATAAAACCCCTGAAGTCCAGCCAAGCTGATCTCATAAGAATATAGTGACCTCAGAGCCTGAGTGGGTCATTCTGTAATGTTATATCTAAGAGAACCTGGCTGTCTTTGCCTAGGGATACCGAAGTGTTGGCCAAGACAAAAGAAAGCATTCGAATTTCTTGGTTGTAGATTAGGTAATGCTTTAGAGTTTCGAATACAAACTAGAAAGTCATTTTTCTCTCCACCTTCTCAGGCATTTCCCCCTTTGGACTGTTTCAGTTCCTCGTTGGAATGGAGGCTTTTTCCAGGGGGAAGGTCTAACATCCAAGGCAGGCATTGGATCCCCGAAGGCAACTGCAGGGTTGACCTTTCTTCTCTCCTGGTACATAAGAGAAGTCAGAGAGCTTGTAGAAAGTCCACTCATGGTCTCTATGCCTATGCTAGTTGGTGCACAAGTGTAGGAACCCGTGTATTTGGAAGCACTTACCCAAGACCTACAGGATGCCGAGGTCATCCTGCACTGAGGGGCTGTGGTCCAGCTGTAGAACATTGCCCCAAGTAGCTCCAGTTTTGCATGAGGGACCAGAATGTGGGGGAAGTGAAGTAATCAGACAGGAGCAAAAGAGTGTCCAATACGGATGTTCCAGTTGATGTCCTGAGGGTGTGGGATGTGTGACTAAGTGGAAAGTTAAGAGGAACTAGGAAGGAAGAGGCCGCTGTGGGCTGGAGAGGTAGGGACGGTTCGTGGAGGATGATATACTTGGATCTGGTCTTGTAGGACCACCCAGAACTGAAAGAGCCTGTGGCTAGGGGGGGGCTTCACCTGACTTAGGTAGCAATGGTAGAAAGAAGTACCAACCTAGGGCCGGCCATATGGGAGTGCACTGAGCATGCTCAATGGCCCCTGTGTTCATGGTATGCTGATGGCTGTGAGCGGAGGAGGGAGCCAGTGGGCTCCACGAGAGGAAAAATGGCAGGTGCTGGAATGAGCAACTTGGGTCTTTCACATCATCACACTCCCCAGGCCTTGCATATGATGCCCTTCATGGCGATTTTTACCAGATGGGCATACACAGCCTGCTGTTTCCTGTGTATTCCATCCAATTACCATGCTGTGTGCCAGAAGGATCTGGAAGGGCTAGAGGTTCAGATGACTGAGTTGAAAAAAAAAGCTAGCCAAAACCGATTTTATTTGTGTGTGTGTGTGTGTGTGTGTGTGTGTGTGTGTGTGTGTGTGTGTGTGTGTGTGTGTATGTGTGTGTGCGCGCGCGCGCGCGTGCAAGTTACTATGGATAGTCATATTTTCAGTGTCTGAGTCCCCAAAGGAGAGGTTTGAAAGGACACAAGAGTGGCTTCCTCTGAAGAAACCAGTGAATGAGTGGTCCTCTGGGAAATCCCAACCTGAAATAAATAAAATACCCCAGGGCCAAAAACTTGAGATGCTATTCTTGACATATTAAGAGACATAAAACCTTGGCTTTAAAAAAGAGAGAAAGAAGTTTTTATCCTTTTATTCCTTCTCTTGGGAGATGAGCTTGCTGTCCCCCTGGGACAGAGCCCTGGATAGTAACACCTATGTTTGTGAGGATGCTCGAGCTGGAAAGACCTGGTAGGATAAGGTTGCCGGGTAAAGAACAGGACCCCAAGAACTGTGTCACAGGCCAGCTCCTCATGGTAAATTATAGCGGAGCAATGTCACCAATACCATATGGGACCTGTTAATGAAAAAAAAAAAAAATATATATATATATAGTCACTGTTTTTGTTTTGTTTTCTGGAGTTGAAATTTAGCTGAGCATCTTGTATTTTCTTTTACTCAATTTGGCCATCCTTTGCAAGCTGTTTAGTGGAGCCTAGACACACAGAAAAGGACTTAAAATTGTGCAAGGTAAGATAGAGCACAGTCAGTCAGTCTACGTTCTGGAGAGTCCAGCCCCTCCCCTTTGAGGGATGGATTAAAACAGTCTCAAGTGGCTCCTCCACCACAGCTCACCTTTGCCCTAACCTACGTAGTTAGGCAGGGGTTATATAAGTTGTAGCCTGGTAATGGTTTGTGTGAGTCACATAAAATAAGGCAAATGTAAGAGTCAAAATTTTACGCAAAAAAGCTTTTCATTTTTTTTTATGTCTCTTGAAAATGCAAAGTCCATTTCATGGACAGAAGCCAGTGGCTTATGAGCCTGGAAGATTGGCAAAGGCTAGAAGATGCCTATGACGACCACCTTGAGGGTGTGTCTGTGTGCCCTCAGGGCAGAGATGGGTGGGGAGGAAATAAGATACAGTTTCTTAACTCGGCCCCCTCTCCCTCCTTTGGACTTTAACTTGGGGAACTCCTGAGTAAAACAGGTTGATGAGCCCATGTGTTTCTGTGCTAACTCTGGGTGAAACAAGCATTTTGAGAAAGGAAGTATGCGTCTGGCAGGGGCCACTGAAGGCTCTGAGCATCTCTTTGCCTGTCAAGAAGTGACCTGTATAGTACTGCATTCACTGTGCGGCCAAGGCTCTGCTGTACCTTCCTGGAGATCTTTGCAGGGTTAAGAGGAATCAGTGGTCCTCTTTCTGGGAAGGTGACTTGCTGGATGGCTGGGGAGCTGGCCCAAGTCACACCCCTTTGTCTCATGATCTATCATGTCCTTCTGGCCAGAAGCCTCCTCCCTCGAAGCTCGAAGCAAGGCATGCTCTTGACAGCAAGGACCTGGGAGGGTGACCCTGGACTATAAATATATGTTGGCAAGCCTTGGGGAGCCGTCAGAGCTGGAGAGGTAGGTTTTTGGAGGCTGTGTGTGGAGCCTAGAGAGCGAGTACAAGGAGACTGTAAAGCTTTGTAATATTTTAAAAACTATTATAGAGATCCTGGCAGCGGAGAGCATGTCACTTCTGCCAGCCTGGGGACACGGGACACTCAGGACCTGCCGACTTCGGCCAATGCTATCACATCATTGGTGTTTACCTATTGTATCCTATGGCAACGACATCTCCTTATTAACTCAGAGGGATGCTGGGGGGCCGGTGTTGCAGCCCCACCTCACACTGGCTGGGATAAACCCTCCTGATTTATGCCCAAGTTCCAGGACCCTCCTGATTTCTAACACACTCTGCCCCGAGCTAGTTGTGGAGTCTGTGCTGAGGGGGAGGTCCTAGCAAATGCTTTTCCAAAGGTCAAGCCGAACCCTGAATGCGGAGTCCATTAGATTCCACAATCGATATCCCGCTTCTAAACATTATGTATATTGATGAGCCGATTGCTAGGGGACTCGGGCTTAGGGAATTGGAATCTATTTTACTAGGCCAAATTGGTTGTTGATGGGGCAGAGTAGACTATGGCCTTAATAATCAGCGGCAAACATCCTGCTGTTTAGTAAAAAATGCAGCTTAAGCACAGGAGGGCATCCTGTGTGCTTGCCTTTGGTCCTGAAAGCTGAGCAGCAGAGGACTCGCGCTGGGCCCTACAGTACTTCTGGTTCAGTGCTCTGACCCTGTCACACAGTTAGTTCCTCATGTTGCTGTGACCCCCCTCCCCCGACCATAAAATCATTTCCATTGCTACTTTGTTTGCTGCTGTTATGAATCGTATTGTAAATATCTGATATGCGGGACATCTGATATGTGACCCTGTGAAAGGGTCATTTAACCCCCCCAAAGGAGTTGTGACACCCCCCCCCAAGGGCTAGGGCCCTATGGGAAACTCTGTTGCTGCTGGCACAAGCAGAGAGAGAGCAGGAGGCATATTGAAGGGCAGGTAAAGGGTCAGTCTCACCACTGATGATCCTGCATCACGCACGCACGCACGCACGCACGCACGCACGCACGCACGCACACATGTTTACTTGAACTGTTTACCTAGCTCTGTTTTCAGGACTAATACATTCTATCCTGAATGGGACAGAATTTCGTTGATGAACTTTAGTCTAGGTGGCTTTGACGAGGGGAGGTGCGTGACAGATCATATGGTGGGTCTGAGGCAGGGACGGGGTAGGAACGCTGTTTTCACTGGTGATGCATTTGCCCTTCCTTTGCTACCTGCATGGCCCAGGCAGGGAGCTTGACTTGATTGTGGACATGTCTAAGCCTAGGATAAATCTAAGCCAGCTGGGCCCTCTGCTGACGGCTCTTTGGCCCCTCCCCATTGATTCTCACAAGATGTGGGGGGGGGGTGGGGGTCGGGGGGGGGGGAGGCGTGGAAGAAGCCTTTGGATCAGTGGTTCTCAACCTGCGGGTCGCGACCCCCACAGGACTTGCGTGTCGGTTGGTTATCTTGCAAGTCAGATATTTACCTCACAATTTATAGCAGTAGCAGAGTTACAGGTATGAAGTGGCAATGAAAATAATTTTATGGTTGGGGGAGGGGTCGCCGCAACGTGAGGAACTGTGTAAAATAAAGGGTCTCAGGAAGTTATGGTAACTAACACCATGTAGAAGTGTGATGACCAAGTGGCGTGTTGAGCATCTTGTCTGGGTCACCCAGAGGCTTGGAAATGCTGAGGATAGAAACCGCTCCCCACCCCCACCCCCCTCCTGACACAGCGGCAAGGTGAGAAAAAAGGTTCCTACAGGCAGAGAGTTTGAGGCAGTTGGGCTAACTAAGCAGCTACAGATTTCCGGGTACACAATTGCTCTAAGAGACTCTGAAGATTTAAAACTGCACATTTACTAAATAAAGCCAAGGCTTTCGCAGCTAAAACAAGGTGAGTCCCCGTTTCCTTGTGCGGTGTGCTACATTGGGCTCGATGGAATTCAGGGCAGGTGGATGGTGAGTGAGGGTTTCCAGTATTACTCCTGGAAAAAAAAAAATCTCTCCTCTGAACACGTGCCCAGCTGCTGCTGTGACTCCATCTTACTCCCTGCTAGGCTAAGTTGGTGAGGAACGGAGGGAGAATGTGGAATCCGGAGCAAACTGTCAAGAGCAGGAGCTGCCACTCAGTCTCTGGCTATGTGTGACACCCCTCCCCCTTCCTCCCACCCCTACCCCCCCCCGTCCCCCCAGGCCTGGAGCCAGCACTGACTGGAATGTCTGTTCTAGTCCCAGAAAATCTCTAGAGACTGGTCACACCCTCCCTGTGGCTGGGAGAGTGCTTTGCAGGGTCTCTGCCTACCGTCCTCCCCTAAGGGGCTATAATTCGGTCCAGAGAAAGTGCTGGGTTACACTGAGGCAGGGGCCAGCCGAGTCTTCTATAGTACTGTGTAGGAGCTGGGCTTGGCAGGACCCTTGCTTGGCTCAGAAGGAAGCCAGTAGAGGGTACGCAGAACGGGGTATATGGGTAGCAAACCTTGGAAAGAACGTGGGAGGTGCCCCACTTATTGGATTGCTGCAGAGCACAGCTAAAATGGTAGGGCCTCCAGCAGATTTGGATAAGGAGGGGAGATCCTGAGAAAAGAGAAAAGTGGGCCTGAGATGACACAGAACATCTGACTGAGAAGAAAGTGTTAGCTGGCCAGCTGTTGACAGAGGGAGAGGCACATCAGCCCCTGATTGAGTGACGCAAGCAGATTGGATATTGGGGGAGTACTTGAGCCGACCCGATTGTGTTCGGAGGTCAAGGTCATCCCTGGGGACCTGGGGACCTCCACTGTGTTCTCGGAAGGTCTTCTGGCGATAAGTCTCCCGTAGAATTGGGAGTAATTGGGCTCCCTGACTTTGTCTCTGAGAGGGAAGAAACTGGATGGAGCATGTTTCTCTGAGCACAGGGCTTTGTATGGTACGTCCTCTTTGTACTGGAGGTGGCTTGAGGCTGTAGCTGAGACCATCTCCTGAGCCATCTGCTGGGGGTTCCCACAGAGCTATTTTCTATTGCCCTTCCATTCCATTCTTTTGTCCACGGAAAAAAAGGGTGTGGTCTTGACGTGCTGTGTGCTCCTTCTAAGGTCCAAGAGAGTTGTTGCCTTCTGGTCAAATGACTTGACTAAATGTCCTTAAACTCCAGGTCTTCACTGTGTTACCACGGTGCCCGCCACACAGCTCCGGTGCAGCTCAGTGGGCTCGTGCCTAGCACATATATTAATAAACAAAACCTTTTGTCTACAGAGATCTTTCCTGTCTTCTCATTTTTGTCTCCTTCTACAGTTCTGTCTCAGTTTACCCTTCCCAGTAATCATTCTGCTTTGGGACAGGAAGACTTGGAATTTTTTTTTCAAGTGCAGGGTCGTCAGAGGTAGGAACCAAGATGCCTGAGCGCTTGGTCATGCCACGTGCAGAAGGGAAGGAATCTGCTCCGTTCCTGTCTCTCTCAATTTCTTAGTCTCACACTTTCACACTGGATGAGGGAAATAAATGAGTAAAATAACTCCTTCGTGCTAAGAAGAAGTAAGTGCTAATGGGAAACCAACTCTAGGGCTGCACGAAGAAAGAGGATTCTGGGAGCCAGGCATGGCATAGCCCTGCTTAAGAAGTGGGATGAAGCACAGTCCTGCCTCCACTCCAATGTACCTGGGACACAATTTCCTCCATGATCCAGGATTCAGGGCTTGTCAGACCCAGTGCAGGTGGGAGAGTCCCCATCACTTCAGCCCCTCTCCTTAGCTCTCGGCTACCAGAGCATCACTGTGTCTCAAACACGGATGTGCATCCACGTGACCTTCAGGGCCAGTAAGTGCAGACTTGGACTGTGTGTGAGTGCTTGGCCACTGGTTCCACCATTCTAGCCATCTTCCATTGTCGCTGCTGCTGCAGTCTGTGAACCTGGCCTAATTCTCCAAGGTCTAGGGGACAAATTGGGATGGACAATCTAAATTTCCCACTAAGGGCCACCATCATTCCTATGGGATGTCTCTGCTTTTCTTCTCGAGTTCCCAGGTTTTACAGCACCAGCGAGATGGGGTTAAAGACAGGGTGAGGCTAAAATGGTCTCCCTGGGGTAACGGGAAGAGCCTCTCTGTGACAACATTGCTTCATTTTCTAGGTGTGGGATAATCAGTCCCCGGGGTGGGCAGAAACACAGCAAGAGGAGAGCAGGCAGGCTGTGTGTCAGGAGGATCCCGCCCAGCTCTGCACTCATGGACTCAGGCAGCTTCTACTTGGACTCTGATTTCTGTGTCCAATCAATTGGCTACTCTTTGTGCCATGTAAACATGCATGACTGAGCCTTAACCTTGAAGTCAGTCAGCCATGGAAACGTCTGTCTTTCACTGTCTCTTTGAACATGCGGTGGGGGGGGGAGGTTGGTGGGTGGAACACAGCTTGAGTAATGTTGTCATTAGGAACCTAGTTCTTTGCATTAAATTCTGTACTTATTAATAATATAACAGTGCCCTTCCCACCGTTTGTGGATTATTTGATGTTTTGCAAAGCACTTCCACAGCCATCAGCTTATTTGGTATTCAAAATACAATTATTAAGATAAAAGACTATTGTTCCCAGGAATCTGAGGCTTAGGTTGGCTTTAGCACTAGCCAGAGATAACAAGGTAGCAGGCATGAGACCTGGCATGGACACTCTTTTCTCGCATGAGTGAATTTGACAATTCAATAGGCTTATCCACCGTGCAGCAATATTTGCCTTCTTCTGGACATTATGATTTAATATTAAGTTTCTTCGGGTGTGGCCAGGCCATTGTTGGGTGTCACGATCAAGGTGATTTTGAGGATAGTTCTGTTGCTCCTAAATGCATGGCTGAGAATGTTCCAGCGCTTAGAAGGAGGTTAAAATAGCAAAACTAATGAAAATCAGCAAGAACTAATCTAGGGAAATAAACTAGAAAGCGTACTTTATTTGGTCTCTGTCCCTTCCTCCATCCCTCCTTCTCCCTCCTTCTCCCACAATACCACACACATGCACACACACATGCACACGCGTGCACATGCATACACATGCATACACACACACACACACACACACACACACTCGCCCATACACGCTCGCGCACATAAACAGGCAGTGCTTAAGTATTCCTGTAAGGCTCATATCTATGCTGAGAGAGGCCATCCAGGAGGAGTTTGTTGGACTTGCTCCATGAATGTCATCTCCAAGTCACCCTAACCGTCTCCCACCTTTGGACGGGTTTCCCAAGCCACTACCTGTGACAAGGTGAGACAGATAACATAACCAACCACAACTTAATTTTCTCCAAACCTGATTTAGGCTCTAATTCTACATGCTGCTTGGGGTTGCCATGGAGACTGTCTGCTGCACTTTCCCTTAAATAGAATCAGAGTCACACTTCTGCCTGTGTGCAAGGTAGAGGTGGCAGGATAGCATTTCTGTAAAAGGCCCCTTCCAGTAAACTTGGCCTCAGCTGAGTGGCAAGGGCTCTGTGAGCAGGGCACCAAAACGCTCACTTCATGGCCAGAACCGAAGCAAAACAAAAGATGTCTCTTGTGGTAGTGATTCTGGGGATGTCATTGCTAAATTGTTTATTTTTATTTTTATTGTTTTGGTTTTTCAAGACAGGGTTTCTCTGTGTAGCCTTGGCTGACCTAGACTTACTTTGTAGACCAGGCTGGCCTCGAACTCACATTGATCCACCTGCCTCTGCCTCCCGAGCTAAGTTGTTTTTTAAAGATCATCATGTACAACTGGAACCTCACTGCGACCGTGTCTTTCAGGGCATTGCCCCATCTTCACACAGAATCCCATACTAGAAATAACCAAGGAAGGGTGGCATGTGGCGCTGCGATAGCTGCGGTTGCCAAGGCCACAGCCTCCTACCCCCCCCCAGTGGGGAGACACACGTGTTCAAATACTTTGTCTTAGTGGTCCATTGGGGTGCAACCCAGAAGAGCAAAAAAAGGGAGCACCTTCCATGGGTATGCTGGAGCACAAATCCTGGTTCATCTGGATGTAAGCTTGTGTTCCTTAAGCAGGTTTTCTAAGATCTCAAAGCCTGGCTGCTGTGCATCTGGGCTATGTGGATGAATCCCACACTGGTTCTGCCGTTTAGGTAAAAGTGGAATGGTATAGCCATGCTCTTCTCAGGGGAGGAGAACTCGACTGGCTGCAATGAGTGTCCTCTGTGTGAAGGAACGTGTTTAGCCCTGAGAAAATGGTAAGGTAACACGATTTTGCCTGGGAGACTCACTGCCCATCAGCTTTGACAACCTCAATAGGTTTTGTTTCCAAAGGTTTCATACAGCGGGGTGTGGTGGCACACATCTTTAATCCCAGCATTCGGTAGGTAAAGGCAGGCAGATCTCTGTGAGTTCGAGGCTAGCCTGGTCCAGGACAGCCGAGGCTACACAGAGAAACCCTATCTCAGGGAAGAAAAAACAAAAACAAAAACACTCCCCTCCAAAATTCCATAACTAAAATTAGGAAAGGTGCTTATCCATCAACCTTAGGAAGAGATGAGTAATTTCTGTTTTTTAAAAGGGGGGGGGGGGCTGGAGAGATGGCTCAGCGGTTAAGAGCACTGACTGCTCTTCAAGAGGATCTGAGTTCAATTCCCAGAACCCACATGGCAGCTCACAACTGCCTGTAACTCAAAGATCTGACACCTTCACAAGACATACATGCAGGCAAAACACCAATGCATATAAAATAAAAATTAAGAAAAAATAAATTAGTTTTGAAAAAAGCAGAGGTGGGAGCCCTCTTTTCTTACTTTTCTTATAAGCATGTTGCCCAGCCCCACCTCTGCATCCAGCCTTGCCACCATCCACTATGAATAGGGGAATTCATTGAGACCATGAGTCACGGAGCAGGCCACGCCTGGGTGATGCTCTGTGAGCGTTTGACCTGCTCAGAAGTACTGCATGGTGCTCACAGAACCACGATGAGCCTCTTGGGAAGGCGGGTCATCAAATCTCAAGTGGTTTGAAGCTTTCCCTGGAGGCTATGCTGCTGGACCGTCTGTGGTCCTGTTTCCTCCAAACCCTGGAAGCCAGATGAGAAACCATTTGTAACAAGTAGTCTTTGTTAGTACTGTTGGTCATGATTAAATAACCTACTTTGGGTTCATTCTCAGAGACCCTAATTCTTCTATATCAGTGGTCCTCAACCTTCCTGATGCTGCAACCCTTTAATACAGTTCCTCACGTTGTGGTGACCCCAGCCATAAAATTAGTTCCTTGTCAAATCATTATATAATTTTGCTACTGTTATGACTTGTAATGTAAATATCTGATATGTAGGATCTCTGATATATGCTACCAAAGGGGGCTTGAACCCCTGTTCAAGGCCTATCAGTAATTAGCTTTCAGGAAGATGGGAGCATCATAGTGGAGGCAGGATAGCTAAATGATTAGGAAGGTGATAATAAGGGTCTACCCTGGTCTCTGGTAAGTCTTCCCAGAACAGATGCCCCTGTGGCAGCTGCTGTTGGCCACTACCACCTGCTGACGATGGTGGCTTAACTTTACAGTGATCAATAAACTACGTGATTTGGGGAGAATATAGCCCAGTGATGGAGCACTTGCCTAGCATGTATGCGAGGCCCTATATTTAATACCCAGAGCCACAAAACAAACAAACAAACAAACAACAACAACAATAAAACCCAGAGTCAAGAAACTTAGAAGACTTCCAGTTTGCCTCAGGCCTGGGGGATTGTTTTCCCACTGTGATAGTTCGGCTTAAGGCAGTGGATGTTTTGGGGTGATCTCTTTCCCTCTGCACCCCTAGTGGGCAACAGTTGTCCCCACAATCAGAATAATGCCAGTAATAGTGGTGAGCACATTTTCTTAATTGGGGTCATTACAACATTGGGAAATAGGCAGAGGGGATGTCTGTCCGGTAGTGTGACAGAGGAGGTGAGGGTTCGGTGCTCTGGGTGTGGCTATGTGGATAATCAGCCACACTGTGACTGTCCCTTTCCAGGGAATGTGCCCTGTAGGGACAGGGAATGCACTCCAGGTCAGACTGGGTTAGAAAGTGGAAGGGAGGAAGAAAATCCCACATGGCTCCCCATGAGCCTACAACTCTGCTGCTGTGTGTGGAGGAGGGGCATTTCCTGCCAAGGGATGGCAAGCTGGGGTTCTGCCAGATGCTGAAGGGCCCTGATTGTGGTGGGTTGAGACTCTCAACCTGGCCTTTGTCAGAGAAGCTGACTTCTGACAGCTCCTGGCAGCAGAGATAACTCAGGAGGCTGGCAGGAGCCTCTCTGGAGACTGCGAGAGACAGGCTTTGCAGGTGGCATGTACTGGCAGGGAGCTGGAAATGAGTTTACAGCGGCATATACATCCTCTAAAGTGTCACAGCAATGGTGAGACTTACTCTTGAATCTGGTTTCTGCTGAGTAGATGTGGGCAGCTTCTCAGGAAGGGTTCTAAGACAGAGAAGAAGGCAAGGCTTTTCATTAGGAGTCCTGGAATGTGACAAGAGAGACTTAGTCAAACTAAGTCTGGCACATGGCTGTTTACATTTTACATTTGCTGCCTGGCAGTCTCTTGGGGGTGGGGAGGAGGGTCACCTAAGCCCAAACCAGCGCCCCGAAGGAATAGCCAGGAAAAGTTCAAGTGTGCCACTCAGGATACGGTGACAGATGTTCAGGGGCCACTTACAGAAAGAGCTTGACAAATGCCACCGTCAAGTGTACCTCCTCTTTCAGATCTGTGGGGAAATGTGGTGCTACCTGAAGGCCGCATAGGACGGGGACATGTTTCTGAGGAACTGTTGGTGCAGCTGAGCAGGCGTTCTTCTGTTCGTACTCTGTTCAGCTCAGTGGCACTCTGGGATTCCTTCCAAGTAGACGCCTCTCACTTAGCTGCCTATAATTTGGCCTGATCTTTCCAGCCCAATGTAAGCTGCAACCGGAAGACCTAACTTCTGCCTCAGCAGACCAGTTTTGCTGTCTAGCTGTCTGTGCACCAATTACTCCACTTCAGCAAGGGCTATGCTGAGCATGGTCCGGCCTGCTGGGGATATAGCCTGTAGGAACTGCCTTTGCCGTCCAGGTGTTTTTGTATGCTCAGGGAAAAGAGACAGGTGTATAAATCGACACACCCTAGTACAACACAATGCTGAACTTTCTTCTATGAGGCTCTAGAACACATGTGACAAGGCCAGCCATAACATTAATATCTATTCCTCTGGCGCTAGTTTCTCTTCCTTCTTCATGCAGAATGCATTGAGATTTACTTTGTGGTCTACTGATCTAACGGAGCCTAATGCTTTTCTTCCTGGGTGGGCTCCATCAACAATGCTAAGAACTGTTAGCAGATACCGTTTTCCCTGTATGTGTCACTAAGTATGATTCAAACTCCACTCCTAAAATAACTCCTTGGGCATTCAAATTCAAACATACATATATGGTATGTTAAGTGCTGTAAAGGCATAAAGGAGTTTTGTGTGATTACAGAGATAATAAATTCGTATATGAAACCAAAAAATTGTCACAAGCAAGCTTGGAGGTAAATGCTAGAGTGCTTAGAATAGCTGCTGGGTGGACAGTGAGTCCGCAAATGATTATGAGAAAAACAACATAAGGTGTGACAGACGCTGTTCTCACATATGGAGTGGATCTGCCTTAGGGGTGTATGGTCTTGAGGTCTAGTGGCTCCAACACACGGGGTTGTTCTCTGCTCTGTGTATGGGTTTGGGAGTTCTCAGCGTGTAGATAATTTGGGAGTCATGATGCTTGTGACAGCTCACCATCAGCTTGACTGGGTTTAGAATCGCCTAGGGGACACACTGAGGCATGTCTGTGAGGGCATGTCTGCAGAGCGTTAACTGAAGAGTAAAGACCCACCCTTAAAGCGAGTGACACTGTCGTGTGGGCTGGGGTCCTAGACTGAATAAAAAGGAAATAAGGTAAAAGCGAACCAACACCACCTCTTCTTGACTACAGACCCAATGGCCCCACATTCCTCCTGCCGTAATTTTGTCCCCATGATAGACTGTGTCCCTTCAGACCATGAGCCACAATAAACCCTTCTTTAAGTTGTTTTTGTCAAGCTGGGCATGGTGTCGCACGCCTTTAATCCCAGGACTCAGGAGGCAGAGGCATGTGGATCTCTATGAGTTGGAGGAGAAAAGCTAGTCTATAAAGCCAGTTCAGGACAGCCAAGGCTACACAGAGAAACCCTGTCTTTAAAAAAAAAAAAAAAAAGGGAGAGAGAGAGAAAGAGAAAGAAAAGAAAAGAAAAAAGAAAAAAGTTGTTTTTGTCAGGAATTTTACCATAGCAAATGTGTACAGAGAACAGTCCAGAAAGCCTAGCCAAGGACAAAGCCTGAGGAAGCCCAGGTCTATGGACAGGCAGGGACAAAAGAGCTTATGAGGAGAGGAAGGAAAATTAGCAGGAGGAAAGCTGAGGGGTGGGAACTGGTCTTCAGACTGAAAAACATTGTCACTCTGGAAGAATGACTGGTCAGAGTGAGAAGTAAGGAAAATTGTGGGGCCTTGTGCCCTGGGAGCAGTCCGGAAGAGATCACGTGACAGCACTGCCTAGAAAGAAATGGTGGGAGAAGTGGGGGGGGGGGGGAGGATGCAATCCCATTCAGAGTGAGGAGAGAGGGCCCAGGACAGAGTTTTGGGCCTAGACCCTCATGCTTGGGGTATAGCACTCTGTCACTGAGCTGCCAGTGTGCCGAGACACCCACATGTCTCCAGCTCCCCTTGGCCGGTGAGGCAGTTACTGGTCCCTATGCTTCCTGCCCAAGCCCGAGGTCCAGGGTCCTCCTGCGCCCTAGAGTGCCAGGGCACATTGAGCTCTAGGCCAGTTTTGCCTCATTTTTAATTAACAGCCATTTTCTCCAAACCTAATGCAGACACAAAGGAAGAAAAACACCCTTTCAATTGCTGGCATAATTAGGCCACAGAGATGAACTTGATCTTGCTGCCTCTCCAAAGCTCTCCAAAGGAAGATAGTTCATGGATGAGAAGTTCATGTTTTGCCTCTGAAGGATGAAGGAACTGCCTGCTTGGGTTGGTTTTTAATTATGGCTGCCAGATCTTGGAACGCTTTACTGGTGGATGAGCCTTCATCCCCTTTCAAAGTTCTGGGGGGAGTGGAGCTCACATCTCTGCACCCAAAACAGCCAAGCCCTGTGCTTCCTCACATCCTGCAGGCGCATTCCTTGCCTCACTTTTGTGTCTATTGGCTTCTTACAGGTGATATAATTCAGTAGTTTCCAGAGTGCCATATTAGTAGGGTGTGAAGTAAATTTTCGTGAGCTCAGTCAGTTTTTGAAATGGGAAAACAACAGGTGGGCTGGATTAGCAAGATGGCTCAGCAAGTAAATGTGCTCGCCGCACGGGCCTGCTGACCTGAGTCCAGTTCCTGGGATCCAAGGTGGGACGACAAGATTCAATTCCTCATCATTGTGCTGGGACTCCCACATGTGGGCCCTGGCACGTGCACGTGGTGTCTGTGCAACTACCTACACTCATGCACCATGCACACCTGCACACACGGTAAGTAAGTTTTGGGCCAGTGAGACAGCTTAGTGGGCAAGGGCACCGCTGCCCGGCCAGAGAACAGTCCAGAGAGCCCACGTGGGAGGAGGAGAGAACCAACTCCTGAAAGCTGGCCTCTGACCTTCACATGGGATAAGTGGTACACACACAGACACGCAAGATGTAAAATAATTTTAATATAAAAAAAACAAAATGTAAACGTGCGCCATGCATCAGGAACAGCAATTGTTTAGCAGACCTATACTTTTTATATATTTTATAAACTATAAATTTTATAAATACACATGCGTCTTGGGTTTTAGGCTATGTATGTTATGCTATGGGGTGAGATACTGTGAAAGTAAATGTCCTTTTTCAGTACCTCTCTATTTTTTCGTTTTTTTAAAGTACCTGGTTCCATGAGTTTCTGCCCACTGGTCTCGCTGGTCTGCATTTGAGAACATTTCCAGAGACTCCAGCCATCAACCACATTTAAGATCTACTGGCCTGGCCTGACTCCCACCCAAAAGAGAGAGACCGTTAACACTGCTTCTTGCTGGTGCCAGTCCTTTGAGTGTAGCACTCTGCCCCATTCACATCTCAGTGTCCTGTGTCTGAAGAGCTGGCTTGTCATCTTCCCTCCTCACAGGGCCTCCTGGAGCCCCTTCCTCATGGCAGGTATCATTAGAAGCTTCTGTGGCTGCCTCATACCAGTCACCAGAGATGGACCGCTCCCCCAGGCTTTGCCCCAACTCCTGGGACTCTGAAAATAAACCTGTCATGCCTTCTACCTGACAAGCATTCAGAGACGGGCTCTTTTCTGTTAAGCTCCTCCCCCTCACCCCACCCCCTAGTAGCCAAACTTCTCTGGATTTTAAACTATCCTTGTAGGCTATTGTAGCAACACCCTTCCTTTCTCAGTCTTAGAGTCTTTGAGTTTCCCCTCGGTTGCAGAGAGAACACGGTGTGCCAAGTGCAGGGTGTGTAGCATATGTTTGTGAACAAGGACTTTAGCATCTGCTACCACCAGGCACGTGGCTTTGGGCCTTGGGCCTTGGTGGTTTCCTGGATTTGAACCATGAGGCAGCTTGGTGCAGCGATCTGACCCCACTCGCTCTACAGGTTCTGAATTTCAAGAGCAAAGGATGCCTTCATTTTCACGGCCGAGCCAGGAAACTTAGTCACAATAATAAGCATTTTTAAGAGTCCGTAGGGTCTGTGGAAGCTTGTAGGTTAATCAAGTGCTGTCCTGTTGACTTGACATACATGGGAAGTAATGAAGAGTGACCTGAAGCGCTGACTAGCTGGGAGCACCCAGCTTTGCAGGGCTGTACTGTCTGTGCCCAATCAGGAACTCTGTCCTTTCCAAATCTCACTCTATCTACTTCTCAGCCACTGATCAAAGTGCCCCTGGGCTGGATTTATCACAGTGTGTTTTAGGCTGAAGGGACTTCTGTTCTTCTCCCACACCTAAAATTCTGTGCAAAATAATATAAAATAACGGAGGAGGAAAACACAGTGTTCCTTCAGCCCAGCGAGTCTTTATGTATTGTGTGTGTGTGTGTGTGTGTGTGTGTGTGTGTGCGCGCGCGTGCATGCGTGCAGGAGAGGCAGAATAAATAGATATTTTAAAGTGTTCGACCAGCACATCTGCTGCTAGCCTTCAAGCCCATCTTAAGATCCACAGCATGAATTTGCAAGAGGAAAGGGTTTAAATATTAATAAGATTGGGAGTCGGCTGTTTGCTATGAGCATTTCAAAATTTCTGAGGCTCCAGTGGACGGACCCTAGAGGACTCAGCCCCTCATGGTGGTTAGCTTTGGGATCCCTTGGGCCGCCCAGGAACAGGCCCTTTCTATTTGAAGGGCCAGCAAAGGACACCTGCAAGGCCCTGCAGCCACTAGAGAGAGGCTTGGATAGAGATTCCGGTCTCCCCAGGATTGCAGCAACTGCACCCCCACCCTCTCCAGTGTTTCTCATTAGCCCTGTGAGTGGTGCTACAGGGGAGCAGCCATGTCTTGGTTCTGGGGTGCCTCAGTTACAGCCTCAGTTCCAGAAAGGGACTGGGGAGATGAGATGGCTAAGTCAGTAAGGTGCTTGCCACCCAGGCAAGATGTCCTGGTTTTGATCCCCAGCAGCACACACACAAAAGCTAGGTGTGGCGACACATGGCCTAACAGCCTAGTGCTGCAGAGATGGGACTGACAGCTCAGCAGGGCTGGGAGAGATCTGGCCAGGTCAGGGTGGAGTTCTGCAGACAGAAAAGGCCGGTCAGGCCCTGGGATGATGTGGTTTGTGCTAATTTTCTCCGCCACTCCTTTGTTTTCTTTTAAGATTTATGAGCTAGTGTTCTTACTGTAACAGGAAGGGAGTTTGTGCATCGATACATACATTGCTGGGTAGTGTATACAGTCAGTGTTTGTCTGGGAAATTCCCGTGCACTCCCAAATGAGAATTTCTTCCGAGGGGCCTGGTGGTGCGCACCTTTAATCCCAGCAGAGGCAAGCAGATCTTTGTGAGTGCAAGGCCTGACTTGTCTACAAAGTGAGACCAGGGCAGCCAGGCTACACAGAGAAACCCTGTCTTGAACCCTCACTCTGCCCCTCCCCTACCCCCCAATAAAAGAGGGAGAGAGAATTTCTTCTACCAAATTGAGACCGCTGACCTTTCCAAGTTCTGCTTCTAAAAGACTGTGTGTTCTAAACACAGTAACGCCCGCAATGGAGACACTCACTCGGTGCTACAGGTGGAATACTGTACGACCCTGGAAAAGGGATAGGAAAATTCTGCCTTCCCTAATGATGGGCAAGAGCTTGTACGTCATGGCTTCTTCTGTGGAGTCTGTAATAGCTCTAGGCCTTCTTCCAAAGCAGAACTTGGTTCTGTTTTATTAAGCTCTGATGACCGCACTAGAGTGTTCCTATACCAACAGTTTACCTGAGATTTAGCCTGTATGAGTCAACTCTCATTCGTAACGGCCATAGTGCACAGAAGAAGCACAGTTTGGAAGCCCCAGAACGTGTCACAGAGCCAGAGTGGAGGAAGCTGCTGCCTGTGGTGTTCTCAAGGTCAACATGTGTAAACACGCATGTTCGCATGTTCGGGTGACAACCATGACAGATTATGTAGGATTAAGGACCAGAAAGTGGCTCAGACAATAGATAAAATTGGGGGAGAAAAATTGCCACGTAAATCCTTTTTAGGTTTCTATGGTAACTTTAAAGCCAGATGATTCAAATTCAACCCAAATCCCCAAGGCCTTCATAGTGTGAGAGTAGTGAAGGAATCTGCCCACCAGCTCAGCACAAAGGACACATACAGGGACTGCAGGCTGGCGCCCTCCGTGGTGGTCCAGGAAGGCTGTGGGTAAGGAGCCTGGGAGAGGCTGAGCACAGCAGGAGAGGCTACAGGACAGTGAGAAGCAAGGTCTTTCTTGTCCTCTGGATGTTCTGTGTCCTGCAGATGTCCAGAGGAGAGACTATGGGTCCAGGACAAGGGGCAGGGGGAATGCACAGGAACAATTAATATAGCAGGGTGGCAAAGGTTCAGCTGTTTTCACAGGCACCATCCTCACGGAGCCTTCCCTTTTCAAAAGAGCAGCAGAGCTGAAAAGCTGGACAAGGCAATGCCAGTGGTATGAACACACACACACACACACACACACCAACACACACGTATACACCCTGACACACACACCAACACACACACACACCAACACACACGCATACACCCTGACACGCACACCGACACACACACATCTCGACACATACACACATCCTGACACACACATGTACAAACACACACACACACACACACACACACACACACACACACGAGAAGAAAGAGCTCAATAGCCTAACATTGTTTAGGTGGTAGAGTTTTGAATTATTTTTCCTACCCTCTTGTTTAACCTGCCAGGTGTTCTTTAGTGAGCTTGCGTAGCGCTCCTGATACAAATAATGCAATACAATAGGTAACATCAGGAGATGGTACAGGACTTAGGCAGCCAAAGGCCTAAGGGAGAGACGAGGTGCCAACTGTGAGTGAGATGGGGTCCTGGTGAGCCCCAGCAAGAGGAAGGCTTCTGCCTAGTGACTCAGCCTGGGCTGTGGGAAGAGCTGGACAGCTGGAAATGCCTTGCTTCCGAGGCAGCAGAGTTCTCAACGTGCCAGAGGTGACAGTGGCCGTGGTGGTCCAAACAAGATGGCTAGCCCCTCTGAGAAGGTGTCTGGCAAGCCAGACCAGGGGCTAGCCCACGTGGGCTCAATGAAGTTTATATAAATCAAGGTTGTTATGTGGAGACTGCTGGTTCCATTTTAGCTCAATTGAAAACAAGACATGAGGGTGGTGAGGAGAGACAGGAAAGGATAGAGGCACAAGGGATGACTCAGCCTGTCAGGCAGAAGCTGAGCTGTGAGCATCCACTTCAAACTCAGGAAATATGGGGTGGGCAGGCTGGGGGCACCCAGCAGCTGGCCACGCTTCAGAGGTTGCTCCCTCCCTGGAACTTGGTCTTGTCCAGCTGACAGAGGAGACCTGAGAAAGGCAGTGCTATTAAAGGAATAAGCCTTTACTTCGTGTCCAGGCCTCAGTATGGGTTAAAGCTTGGAGATCCGCCTGACAGTGCTTATACCTATTGTCATAGGTGTAAGACGTGGCTTGCGTACTGAAATGTGTGATAGGGTCAGCTGCCAGGAGAAAAAACTCATAGAGAAGCTTAGGGAAGTGGCCATGTGGTCACAGATCCTTGTCATGGGGTGCCTTTTAAAAGTCCAAGGTTTCTGAGATGGGTAGGGTGAAGGCTGAGGGGAAGTAGAGAAACAACCTTGAAATGCCTGCCACCTGTATGATCAGGGTCTCCTGAGCCTTACTGCTAGAGAAGACAAAGCGGGGGCCTCTGCAGAGGAGGTGTGCACCCATGTGGGTGTGTCTTTCCCACTAAGGTACTCTGAGGTACTCTGCCGGCCTTTTTTTTCCCTTAAGATTTATTTATTTTATTTATTGCATATTAGTGCTTTATCTGCAGAAGAGGGTATCAGATTACATTATGGATGGTTGTGAGACACCATGTGGCTGCTGGGAATTGAACTCAGGACCTCTGGAAGAGCAGGAGGCACTCTTAACCACTGAGCCATCTCTCCAGCCCCCAGTGCCAGCCTTTCTTAGCGTGCAGAGAGATGCAGAGGAAGCATGGCTCTTGGGACCTGTATAAAGTACTTTTCTCATTGCTGCTGCCAAATGCCTGGCGAGGGAAGGGGGCCCAGTGTCTCTGGGCTCACAGTTGACGGCACAGCACATCATAGCCGGGGAGTCACGGCAAACCGGAGCTTGAAGCACTGGTCACATTACATCTCTTTGTCTTTTACTCAGTCCTGGATCTCAGCCCTACAGGTGGTGCTGCCCACTTTTACAGTAGGCTTCCCACTTAAAAACCAGTCTCAAAAGCCCCTCACGAAAATGACCAGGCAGTTGGCTTCTCCCTGCCTCCTGTCCCTGCCAATTTCTAAGTGATCTGGCAAAGTTCCCGAGGTCCTGTTCCACTCGTCCACGTGGCCCCAGCCTGTTCAGACAGACCCTCTAATATCCCAGAGCTCACAGCTTCACCCCCAAGTGAGGACACGTAGGCTTCATCTGAGTGTGTAGGCAAGAGCTAAGCAGTGTCAAAGCGCTCCTTGAGGAAAGTGTATCTGAAAGTCTTACTGGGGGAGAAATTAGGAAGAAGACGGCTTGCACCCTCAGGCCTCTTGCTGCCCAACAGTTTCCTGAGCCGTGGGAATGCAAATGGCCCAGCTGCCTTGGAAACCAGGCTGGCAGTTCCTCAAATGATCAAACACACAGTTACCAGATGACCCAGCCGGTTCACTCCCAGGTATAATCGCAACCGTAATGAAAATACATGTCCACACAGAGACTGTGCGTGAGTGTTTGTGGCAGCATTATTCATTTTAGCCAAAAGGCGGAAGCGGCCAGAAAATGTCGGTCGCCTTTTAAGTGGATGAGTAAAATGCAGAATATTAATACAAGGGATATAGCCCAGCCATAGGAAGGAGTGAAGTGCTGACACAGGTGAACCTTAAAAATGTTAAGTAGCCAATGTCAGAGAGAGAACCCTAGGCAAATTCATAGCCACATAACGCATACAGTGTTGGGACACATGGGATACTGGGGGCTTTTTTTTTTTCTTGAGGTAGTAAAGATGTTTCAAAACTGACTATGGAGATGATTATCATCCTGTGAATATAAAATATAAACACAAATATTTTATATAATATCAATGGGCAAGGCTTGCCAGAAATTAAGAAAACAGATACTTAGGTGGGCTGAGCCTGGTGGTGCACATCTTTAATCTTAGCACCAAGGAAGCAGAGGCAAAGAGTCTCTGTGAGTTCAAGGCCTGTGTGGTCTCCAGAGAGAGTTCCAAGCCATCCAGGGATGCACACTAAGGCCTTATGTTAAAATAAAAAATGTTATGGGGCTGAAAATGTGTCTCTGCAAGTAAGAGCTGTTCTTCCAGAGGACTGGGGTTTCAATCCCAGCATCCACATGGCAGCTTACAAACATCTGTATGCAACTCCCTCCAGTCCCAGAAGATCCAACAGCCTCTTCTGGTCTCCTCAGGCACACGAGTGGTGCACAGATACACATGCAGGCAAACATCCACACACTTGCTTTATTAAGGGGATGCATACGTGTCACATATTCTATACCACAATCCCAGAGAATAACTTATCACTTCCCCCTATATGTTTTTGCTTTGCTTTGCTTTTTATTTTCCTTTTGAGACCGGCCTCACCTAACCTCTCAGGTGCAGGGTTAACTAGTATGGACCACCACACCTCACGCCATCCTCACTTTCTAGATGAGGAAACTCATCACTGAGCAGACGTATCACTTGCTGAAAGCCATAGAGTTTGGAAGCAGTGGAGTGTGGTCCCAGTAACCAGAGCCCTAGGCCAGTTGACCTTGATACACTAACCTTTTCTACTTGTATCATCACAGCAGAGGTAGGGAAGGCCAAGTTATCGTCTTCCTATGCAGGGGAGACATATTGTTGGCTTCCTATTGGTATTTCTTTCTGGTGTGATGCCTACTAACTTACAAAATGGGCTCAAAATATGCTTTGTTCGTTTGTTTTGCTTTGGCCTTAATGAATTTGAACGTATAATACATAAAAGCAATTAAACAGTTTCTAGATGGTTTTGATAGTTGGCTTTCTGGTAGGGGTTGAATCATATTTATAAGTAATACATACCCAGATGCTCTCTTACCTGGGGAAAATAAACTGAGATTCAAATGATATTACAGATGGGCAGGGCTCTTTGGTCTCAAGAGCAGGCCCTTTCTTCCAGGAGAATTTTTCCTTCATGGGAATGTGTTTTCCTAAGGGCACATCATGCTGTGAATATGACTGCTAATGAGCTGAGGCTCCTCTGGGAGGTCAAGTTGGAAGATTATGATGGGGATGGCATGAGTGCTGACATCCCTGTTGACATCAATTTGAGATTATCACTGACTCCAGAGAGTTTCTGTAGCCTGCATAATTAAAACCTGCAGAGGCTGGAACTAGAGAGGTAGCTTAGAAGGTAAAAGTAGATATTGCTCTTGCAGGGGGACCTGAGTCCAGTTCTAAGCACCAATGTCATGTGGTTCACAACCACTTGTGAAGCCAGGTATGACCTCTTCTGGCCTCCACAGGCACCTGCACAGACACCCACACACAGACACCCACACCCACACCCACACCCACACACACACACAGAGATACACACACACACACACACACACACACACAGAGATACACACACACAGACACACACACACACACACACACACACACACACACACACACACACACACACACGCCTGAAAAGATGGCTCAGAGGTTAAGAGCACTGTCTGTTCTTCCAAAGGTCTTGAGTTCAATTCCCAGCAACCACATGGTGGCTCACAACCATCTATTGTGAGATCTGGCGCCCTCTTCTGACATGCAGACATACATGCGGGCCGAATAAATAAACCTTTAAAAAAGTTAATATTAAAATCAATAAAATTGCCTCAAGACACACAGCCATTAGGGTGTGCTGTGGGGTGCTGTGTGATCTCTGAAAGCCCTGACTTGCTGAGAACTGCTTTTTTCTCTCTGCCCAGGTTTCAGATCGGTACCCTCGCAGAGAGAACAAACACATTTCTGGACCGTTCCATGTGGTGCCACTTAACTGTGTGTCTCTCCGTACTGCTGGACACTTTAGGGATAGGCCCATCGTTTATCACAGTAGCAGTCAACTCTGGCTACCGAGACAAAACTTGCTCCAGACACATCTTTTCCCATTTGATCCACACAAGAACCTGGAAGGGACAGACACCTTTGTCTTCCTTTTAGACCAAGCCCTCTTTGTAGGCTCCGGACCTGGGTGATGGCCCATTCAGGCAGCCTATACCCCACATCCTCTCTGAGGTATTAAGTTCCAAAAGATTCCATTTAATAGTAGTTGCCAAAATCCCTGTAAGCCCTTCCATTATCTTGATGCCCCAATCCACAGATACATCAGTGTATGTGGATAAAATGGCATGCTACTTTCACCTGACATACTCATGTCCTCCCAATGACTTGCACGTTACTTATAATACATAACGCATTTAAAGGGCAACATAAACAGTTGTGAGGCCATATTGTTTAAAGGATAATGGCAAGAAAAGAAATAAGCATGTTTAGTAGAGATGGGAAAGTTAGAAGATCTTTTTATCATCGTCGGTTGACTCTATGGATGACGACGGATGCTAGCGTTAGATAGTCACCTCTACCGACGGAACCGCTGACTGCACGATGTCCAAGTCACAACTCCCTATGCCTAAGGGACAAAGCTTCAAAAGCAGTAGGCAGAGAAGTGGGAAGCAAGGCCTCAGGGTCCGCCTTTTGAATTCCTGGATAGCCTGCTGTCACCTTTCCCACTGCCCTTTGTCCTTGAACCTTGCCGTGTGGCTTGCCCCAGGAGGCGGCCCAGTCTCTACCTGGCCATGGCTTCCAGGGTGCCTGGCTCCTGGGTACCTACCAGGAGGCAGGAGCAGATCTCTAATAGAGACATCCTGCTGATCCTGCAGCTGCTGTTGCTAAGCAGCTGGCTCTCCGTTGCCTGGAGATTATCATGGAGTTGAGACAGCATGCTGGCGAGTGTGTGTGTGTGTGTGTGTGTGTGTGTGTGTGTGTGTGTGTGTGTGTGAGCAGTGTGGGGATGTTCTTAAAGGCCTCAGGACCTCCAATGTTCTGCTAACCAACCCCTCTAGCTCGAGGGGATGTCCTTTATGTATTAGTCATCAGCAATAACAAGGGCACATCTCCTGGATGACGGGCATGCACGATTCTTTGAGATTTATAAGGAGGGAGAAAATACCACAGCCCTTGAGTTAAGCCATCTAAAGCAAGGAACAGAAACAGACCTGTGGAGGAAAGAAATGTTGGTTTTCAAATGCCTCAGAGTGGCTGTTTTATCTGGGAGACATGGAGGAGTGGGGGCCTCACTGAGTATAGAGTTTGACAGTTTGTGTGCGGAGGGGAGACCATGGCGTAGCCAGTGGTATAGAGACCGCAGATATGAGTCCATGGCCCTGGTACCTTTACCCCTTCTTGAGGTTTGGCATCTCTCAGAGCTGGCCATAGGGTATCCGGACAATTTAAAGAATCTAACCCATCTCCATTGCCCCACAGTATGTTTGTGTGCCCCAATATGTGTCCCCATGGAGAGGGCACGAGTTTCCTTCTCTGAGGCTCACAGAGTGAGGCCTGAGGGAAAGAGGTGTCTCTTCACACCAGCTAAGGCGGATAAGACTCGTGAGTTGGCATGCTGTTGTTATTTCCTCAGTGGCAGAGCAGTAAGTAGCAGGGACATTCTGTTAGTCTAGCATGTATGTTTGTGACCTGGCTGTGTTCTCAAGTCTCTCTGCTGCGCTGTGGTGAACACCAAAGTGTGAGGGGCATAAACTTCTGCCTCGAGAGAGGCGACGCTAGTGAAACAATGTGCGGGGATGTGCAATTAAACACCACCTATTGTGACAGTGAGGTTGAGATGGTGGTGAGGCAGATCAGGATGCCACCCTCGAGGCTTCAAGGCCTGGGAAGCCTGTCTGAGGAGGGGGGCTGACCTCGGCCTTGAAGATGACTAGCCATGAGCTGAGGAGATAGGAGGGAGAGCCTAGAAAGCATAGGTGATGTGGGTGGAGGAGTTTGGGATATAACAGGAATGGAGGGATCCAAGCTGGGCAGAGCCTTTACCCTTGGGTGTAACAGCAAACGAGGAGAGGTACTTCCTGGAAGTTTGAGACTTAGTCTTGACTTTGCTTGGATTCTGGGTTCCTCAGAGATGCTGAGAGAGACAGAGGTGGTTTCGTACTCCTTCCCTGGACTCTGGTTGCCAAAGCAAATGGACCCAACTAACGAAACTGCATCTGTTCCGCTTCCTTCCATCCCCCCATTACTTAACTGTGTCAAGAACTTTTACCTTGTAGCAGGAAGGTAAAGGGTGGAGTGCAGAGAAGGCATCTGACCCTCTGAGCCATCCTGCACACAGAGTGGGCGTTCAGTGGAGGCAGGATAGCTCAGAGGTGGGAAATGTGGACTCCATGACAGACGGTCCAGGCTCTAGCACTTCCCTACCCTGGGATCTTAGAGTAGTTATTAACTTACCAAAGAGAATAGTAAGCTCCACCCTGCTGCCCACCAGGCTGTTGTGATGCATATGGAACATGTGCACACATGTTAGCACAGCAAACATGCTCAATGAATGCTGGACCTGTTGCTGCTGTGGCCCAGCCTCCGTGTTACTCAGTACTTTTACCTGTGCCAGTGTTAACAAAGCTCTGCAGGAATGCGTTCGTGGGGAGACACAGGGCTGTAAAAACAAGTTGGATGAAACACATCCTCTGGGGCAGGGCTGAGCTCCCAAAGCCAGGCTGGCCTGTGCAGAAACCATCAGATCTCTGGGGGACTCTGGGCTTCTTAAGCCACAGTGACAGGGGTGGCACTGAGATCAGAGGACCAGGATGCAAATATGAGGTTCATATGGAAGGTACGGCTGAGTAGTCACTATGAATAGATAGACTACATATAAAAGCTAAGGATGCTGCAAAAGGTCAGGATAGGCAGTGATTGACAGAGTGGGCTGTGGGTTTTTTTTTTTTTTTTTTTTTTTTTGTCCGAGACAGGGTTTCTCTGTGTAGCCTTGGCTGTCCTAGACTCGCTTTGTAGACCAGACTGGCCTCGAACTCACAGCGATCCGCCTGCCTCTGCCTCCCGAGTGCTGGGGATTAAAGGCGTGCGCCACCACCACCCAGTGGGGCTGTGGGTTTAATAGCAGCTGGGTTGCTTCCAGGCTAAGCTTGCTGAGGTCTTGAAACAGAGAGAAATATCTGGAACGCGATTTGGGGCAGCCAGGCAGAAGCTTGTTTTTAACATGTCGTTTTTACTTATGAGCTTTAGCACTTTTCCTTCGAAGGGGCGGGGGGTGGTGGGGGGAGTCTATGAGCAAACAAACTGTCCCGACACTTCACCCCGCTCTCTTCAAGCATCCTGCATTTTTATCACAAATTATTACCAGCAAGTGTTTACTATATATTGAGATCCGCCTGCCCACCTCAACAGTGAGACCAAGGGACAGTTTGTACAGCTTGAACTCAGGCAGTGCCTTGCTGACTCTTCCTGATGGTGTGATAAAGCACCCTGACAAATGCAACTTGTGGGAGAAAGGGTTTTCTTTGGCTCACAGTTCAAAGGTGTTCATGTTTCAGGGTGGGGAAGCTCTGGTGACAGGAGCCGGAGGTAACTAGTCACCTTGGACCCACAGTCAGGAAGCAGAGAATATAATTGCTGGTGCTCCGCTTACTTTTTCATGCAGCCCAGGATTCAAACCCAGGGAACAGTGCCTCACACCTGAGGGACGGATCTTCCCTCTTCAGTTGACATGACCATGGTAACCCCTTACAGGCATGCTGTAAGCATTGTCTCCTAGGTGACTCTAGAGAGATATCTTTTGATAACCAATACTAACCATTCCAGGCCGTCACTGTCTGAGCAAGGATTGTTTAGACTGAAGTCACTCTTCAGAGCTAATTCTGTGGTCTTGATGAGAGTAAGCTGTTTCTCTCATAAGGGCCTTCATGAGCTGTCAATCCTGAGCAGGTTCCCAGCAGTCGGTGAGACTAGAACTAGGCTTTGCCAAAACATTAAGGTATTGCCATAATAGCAGGAGGGATGAGATAATCTTTGCAGGCCCCAGTTTAGGGATACTGTAAGGGCAGAGATTCCATGAGGAGTGGGAAAAACCAACTTATGTGGAGACAATCAGGCTGAGAAAATTTTGTGGCATAGAATATTAGAGCCATCCACTTTGGGGTGGAGGGATTCTTTCTTTTTTTCTTCTTTCCTTTTCTTTTTTTCATTCATTTTTTGTTTTTTTGTTTTTGGTTTTTCCAGACAGTGTTTCTCTGTGTAACCCTGGCTGTCCTGGAACTCCTTCTGTAGTCCAGGCTGGCCTTGAACTCAGAGATCCACCTGCCTCTGCCTCCTGAGAGCTGGAATTAAAGGTGTGAGCCCCCACTTCCACCACCCACCCCCATTTGGGATGGATTTTCTAAAGGAATATTCCAAGGAAACTGGGGACTTTATCTCACAGGCTTGCGTGGTATAAATAACTCCAACATTCTAAAAAATGACAAGGTTGGCAGGCATGAGTTTTCTGTCTATTGCTCAGCGGCTGGCTGCTGGGGCTTGTAATGCTATGCATGGACACTTGGCTAGCTAATTTTGAATTTTCTTTCCCCCAAGCCAGGAGGATAGGGTCAGGGAAGTAAGGAGGAATCTGCAGTGTGTCAGGCCACCCAAATCAAGCAGGACCTCTGTGAGTTCTAATTACACAGAGAGGAAGGGACTAGACAAACCTGCAAGTTGCATGCTCACTCATCTTGTAAGGACCCTTTGTTCTGATGATAGTGAAGCCATTGCAAGGAACGTGAATGGAGGCAGTCTTGGTGGAGGCAGGGATGTAAGTGTGGTGGTAGTGATAGATATTGTTGCAGTAATGTACATCATCATGGTGCAAATTATCATGATGCAGGGAGTGACGGTGGTCTTCGTAATGACTAGTGATGGTGGTCTTTGGAGTGATGGTGGTCTTTGGAGTGGTGGTGGTCTTTGGAGTGGTGTTGGTCTTTGGAGTGGTGGTGGTCTTTGGAGTGATGGTGGTCTTTGGAGTGATGGTGGTCTTTGGAGTGATGGTGGTCTTTGTAGTGGTGGTGGTCTTTGGAGTAGGGGTGGTCTTTGTAATAGTGGTAGTCTTTGGAGTGGTGGTGGTCTTTGTAGTAGTGATGGTCTTTGTAGTGATGGTCATCTTTGTAGTGATGGTGGTCTTTGTAGGGATGGTGGTCTTTGGAGTGGTGGTGGTCTTTGTAGTGATGGTAGTCTTGGAGTGATGGTGGTCTTTGGAGTAGGGGTGGTCTTTGTAATAGTGGTAGTCTTTGGAGTGGTGGTGGTCTTTGTAGTAGTGATGGTCTTTGTAGTGATGGTCATCTTTGTAGTGATGGTGGTCTTTGTAGGGATGGTGGTCTTTGGAGTGGTGGTGGTCTTTGTAGTGATGGTAGTCTTGGAGTGATGGTGGTCTTTGGAGTGGTGATGATCTTTGTAGTGATGGTGGTCTTTGTAGTGATGGTGGTCTTTGGAGTGGTGGTGGTCTTTGTAATGGTGGTGGTCTTTGGAGTGGTGGTGGTCTTTGTAGTAGTGATGGTCTTTGTAGTGATGGTCATCTTTGTAGTGATGGTGGTCTTTGTAGGGGTGGTCTTTGTAGTGATGGTCATCTTTGTAGTGATGGTGGTCTTTGTAGTGGTGGTGGTCTTTGTAGTGGTGATGGTCTTTGTAGTGATGGTGGTCTTTGTAGTGATGGTGGTCTTTGTAGTGGTGGTGGTCTTTGTAGTGATGGTGGTCTTTGTAGTGATGGTGGTCTTTGGAGTGGTGGTGGTCTTTGGAGTGGTGGTGGTCTTTGGAGTGGTGGTGGTCTTTGTAGTGATGGTGGTCTTTGTAGTGATGGTGGTCTTTGTAGTGATGTTGGTCTTTGGAGTGGTGGTGGTCTTTGTAGTGGTGGTGGTCTTTGTAGTGATGGCCATCTTTGTAGGGATGGTGGTCTTTGTAGTGATGGTAGTCTTGGAGTGATGGTGGTCTTTGGAGTGATGGTAGTCTTTGGAGTGATGGTGGTCTTTGGAGTGGTGGTGGTCTTTGGAGTGGTGGTGGTCTTTGGAGTGGTGATGGTCTTTGTAGTAATGGTGGTCTTTGTAGTGATGGTGGTCTTTGGAGTGGTGGTGGTCTTTGTAGTGATGGTGGTCTTTGTAGTGATGGTTGTCTTTGTAGTGATGGTGGTCTTTGTAGGGATGGTGGTCTTTGTAGTGATGGTAGTCTTGGAGTGATGGTGGTCTTTGGAGTGATGGTGGTCTTTGGAGTGATGGTGGTCTTTGTAGTGGTGGTGGCCTTTGGAGTGATGGTGGTCTTTGGAGTGATGGTGGTCTTTGGAGTGGTGATGGTCTTTGGAGTGATGGTGGTCTTTGTAGTGATGGTGGTCTTTGGAGTGGTGGTGGTCTTTGTAGTGATGGTGGTCTTTGTAGTGATGGTGGTCTTTGGAGGGGTGGTGGTCTTTGGAGGGGTGGTGGTCTTTGTAGTGATGGTGGTCTTTGTAGCGATGGTGGTCTTTGGAGGGGTGGTGGTCTTTGGAGGGGTGGTGGTCTTTGGAGTGGTGGTGGTCTTTGGAGTGATGGTGGTCTTTGGAGTGATGATGGTCTTTGCAGCAATGTAGAAGAACATTTCACATTGAAATCAAAACAAGGACTGATATTCATGTGATGGTGGTGGTAAAGAGAAGGAAGAGATCTGTGCTTATACAGTACTAAAAATCTAATAACTCTTCCTTGTAGACAATCACACTCGATCTTGATTGTCTCCACCTGAAAGATGGGCTAAGCTATAGAAGGGTTTGCATATTAGTGCTTCTCCCCCCCACCAAACTTTATACCACTGTGTTTCTTGTCACTGACATAGATAAGTAGGCCTGGAAATGTTGAGACTAGGTAGGGTTTCTGTGGGTCCAAATGATCCTGTAAGAGTGAGTATGGAAACTTGGACTGAAAAGTAAAGCACAGGACAGAGATGGGTGTAGAGTTACCTATACATAGGGCACGCATGTTATACAAAAGAGGTAAAGGATTGTTTGTGAATTCATGAGCCTAGTTGGTTTTCCTTACCCCAAAAATGGAAGGATGGTGTCAGTTACCCTTGTCATTGCTCTAACAAGACACCGACAGAAGCAACTTAAGAGTCGGGTCGTCAAGGCAAGGAAGGCGTGGCATGACAGAAGCTGATGGTGGAACTTCTGGTATGGTGACCAAAACAGGAAGCAAAGGGTTGGGACCTGGAGCAGGGCCAGGTTATAACCCTCAAAGGTCTAAGTTCAGTGACCTACCTCCACTAACCAGGGCCGGCCTCCTTAAGACTCTGCAACCTCCCAAATAGGCAAGAACCAGGAACCAAGTTTTCATCATGGAAGCTTGCAGAGGAACACTTCACATTGAAATCATGACAAGGACAAATAATCACACACACACACACACACACACACACACACACACACACACACACACACACACCCCTGCACATTGCCTTGTTGGGACAGGCTCTGTGCTAATTACTTCCATATGCATTACCTGGTGGAACCCTCACAGCCCCCCTGGGGAGCAGGAGTTAGTACCCCCATTTTATATAGTCAAAAACTGGTGTATAAGCAGAAAAGCTGATTTTTTTCAGGGTTGCACAGCAAAGAGCTGAAAGCCCACGTCCGTCTAATCTGAACTCCTAGGACTGTTTCTAGCACCAGGGCAGCACCTATCTGTAAGTACTGGCCCAAGGGTATGCCACCTGTCAATGTCACTTCAGAGTAGAGGCAAGGGTGCTGGAGAAAGGAGTTCATCTTCAGAACTGTGCGTCAGCAGGAAGGCAGTCTCTTGGAGAGAGCCAATTCTCCTTCCTGCAGTAGTCTTGAATGTTCGTCATCTCATTAAATCGGGAAGCACGTAATTGCTAGCTGCTGATGGATGCCGGGCAAGGTACCACTTTAGTTTTCCATTGGATATGGAGTGACTTCAGCTGCTCTTCGGAATGCCTAGGGCTTTACACAGGTGCATGCCTTCTGAGGTAGCTGCTGCCTGTTGTGTCACCTTCAGGCTGGAAGGACAGGGATGGTCTGATGGGCCCCAGTGTACTCAGACTTGTCTTCGATGTGCCTAGAATGTAGGGAAGATTATCTGCCTTCCGAGTGTCATTTGGAGGGCTGTAAGGTGGTACCCCTACATATTAATTACCTGACTTCTAAGGTCTCCTCTTCCATCCCAAAAAGCCTTTCTAGACTCTGGTTCTATAAGGAGCCATTCTAACACAGTGGTTCTCCACCTTCCTAATGCTGTGCCCCTTTAATACAGTCCTCATGTTGCGGTGACCCCTCCAACCATAAAATTATTTAGGTGCTAATTCATAACTGTGATTTTGCTACTCTTATGCATTGTAACGTAGATGATTTTTGAATAGAGGTTTGCCAGAGGGGTCCCAGCCCACAGGTTGAGAACCACTGTTCTAGAGGGGCTTGGTCAAAGTGTGATAGCCTAGACTGTGATCTCGGCCCACGGAACTTGGGGGAGTGTGTTCTGGTCACGGGCACTGTTCCGATTCATGACCTTGGTGCTTACACTGACAAAGAATGTTAAGCTCGTCTGGGCACAGCATCCACACTGCCTCTCAGTCCCTCCAGCATCCCGTGGAAGGAAACGGTGGTACAGACTTCTAATGCAGGCTGCCGATCCTGAGGAAGGCGAAGCATTGTCTGTGGGAAAGAAAGCACTCCATGCTCTACCAACATTAGCCTCTACTGCAGCTCACCGAGCCCCTGGCCACCAAAGAGACTCCCCGGGGAGGGGCGGGTGCTTCTGCAGCGGTGCTGAGCTGCACCTGTCTTTGTTGGGTTTCTGGTCCTTGGTGCTCATGGTAGATGGAGCAGCCTTTTCATAACACTGCAGTTCAATTTGGAATTGTGTGTTCTCTCTGCTTTCCTCTTTTAGAAGGGATAGATTTAGACCTGGCACGCCAAATACAAGCCCTCCCTTCATCTCCAAGGCTTTCCGTCCACCCCTCCTCAGGCAGGCTATTTACAGACTTGTCATGATCTGCTCATCATTCCTACCACGCGGGTCAATCCACCACTGAAGCGAAAGGGAAGAAAGGCCCCAAGCCAACGACTTTGGGCAGATGAGCCTTATATAACACGTGCTAAAAATATGCGGCTAATTGGACTGGAGAAGAAAAAAAAAAAAAAAAAAAAGAGAGTTATACTTGAGTCTTAGTCTGAGACACTAAGGAACGATGGAGAAGCAATTCCTCTCAGTAAAGATGCCCACACATAAATAATTTTACTCTTGTGTGTACTCTCCATTTTGAGGCTTTGTAACCATGCTCAGATCCCATTTAGTTCCCTGCCCCCATTTCAGGGACCAAGTTTGGGCAGCTGGAACCAAGAAGACTAAGAAAAGATGCTGGGAGCTGCTGTTCCTTTGGGGGAAGAAAGAAGAGTGTCTAGGTGGGTGCCTCGGTAGGAAGATGCTAAATAAAGGCCCCACTGTGACTCCTCCCAAAGCCCAATGCTTAGAAAACTCAAATCCTTAGCAGCTTCTTTTTCACTCTGGAAATTGGTAACCATCAGCAATTTTTTTTTTTCTGAGAATTGAGTGGAACACTCCCTGTCTTTTAGTTCCGCATCTCCGTGCCTCCTACCCCCAGCCTCAGGCCACCGAATATCTCTTCTTCTGTGTCTTTCATCTTTATCTCCTGGCCTCTTCCCTCTGCCTTGTACATGCTCAGTTCTTCCCGATAGGGTTATATTGTATATCAAAGACCCCATAGCCATAGAACGCGTGTGCACTGAGGGCATGGCCCAGCTTTGATGCATGGAGTTCCTAGGTGCCCAGCATAGTGTCTGGCTAGGATGACTCCAAGTACTTTGCTGTTGAACCATTTTGTAGGTCAGTGGACGAGCCAAAGGTTGAATGCTGTCATTTCTGAAAAACACAGGGTGAGGAAAGTCATTAGTATCTATTGGCAGACAGGTGACAGTCCCAATTCAGCTTATCAGTCACCTGATTATTATGCTGTGTGACACCCCACAAGTGAGGACCCACAGAGTCTAAAGATAGCATTACAGGATGCCATGGGGTGAGTCTAAAAGTTGACTTTGGTGTTGGCAAAACATGTGGGTCAGAGAGTCACACGGTGACAGTAAGCCTGGAGATGCACCACTTCTGTTTATCAGTTTAAAGGTGGAGTGGAGGCTGAAGGTATTCGGAAAATATGACCAAAATGACATGGTTGGTGACAGAACCAGAAGAGTGTCTGGTGGTTCACTTTGAACATCCACAAACATAGGAAATGACTCCAGGATCCATCCCTACCCAATGCCCGCTCTGCTTGTTACTGGTAAGACAGTTGCTCTATGAATCCAGACAGTCTACCCACACTCAAGCAAAGCCAAGGGAGGCTCCAGCTGTCCACCTACCTCCCAGCACAAATGCCTGTTACGGGCTCTGAAGACAGCTGTAACAGTCGCAGAAGCTCATGCTCTCTGCTGCCTCGTGATTGATTGGGACGAGACTACATCAGCAGATAACTCATGGCTCTTGGAACCCACTCGGTGTATCTGTTGTACAGTTGGCTTTCTGTCACTCAGAATCTGTGGCTACAAAAGGGATCGTAGATGAGAGACCAGAGTGACTATAGAGATAGTTGAGGAGCTGAGGCAAGGAGAAGTGTCTACATGTCTCCTGCCTGTTGCCCTGCCCTGTGACCCCTGCGCTGGGTCACATTACCCACTGGTTTTGCCGAAGGCCGCTTGCCATGCTTGTTCAGAAGCTGCTAGGTACAGAATTGCGTTCTTGATCACCTGTTTTCTTCTCTGTGCCTCAATTCACTTACCTGCCTTTGCCATCGACTCTGAGATCCCGACGGACCCCAGTTGGAGATTGCAGGGCAAAGACTAGGGACATTATACAGCTTGCCTAAGACCTAGCACACTTTAAGCTCTTAAATTTGTTTTCCTGTGTGTGTGTGTGTGGGGGGGGGGGTGTAAGTATGTGTATGTATGTGAGTGTGTGAATGACCACAGAGGCCAGAAGAGGGAGTTGGATCCTCAGAGCTGGAGTTAGAAGTGCCCCCAAGTGTGCAGCTTGCCAAATCCTCCCAGAGTGGAGATAGCACATGCTCAGCATACAGATGGAGAAACAAAACACGACCTGACCTGTAGATACTGGGAGCCAAACTTGTGTCCTCGGGAAGAGCAGCATGGACCTTTCCCCGGGTCTACATTAAAGCTAAGCTTTAGGTTCATTCACCCTGCTCCTGTCTTGATTGGTTGGTCTCTATCTCCCTTACGCAGGCTCTTATATGTTGCCCAGGCTGGTCTCAAACTTCTGGGCTCAAGTTATGGTGTATGGTAGTCAAACAAGTGGCCTTGATATTTATGATGTACCTGGCTCTGTGCTGTCATCTGTACTAGAGAAATCACGAAGACTATCTGATTTCAGGGGGCTTAGAGTTTAGGTGAATTCTGTGAGACCTTCAGATGTGATTAGGTGCCAGAACGAATGAGGTGAGGAAAATGCACTAAACACTTTCTAGTAGCGTCAGCTCACTGACCTAAATTTGGACCTTGTAAGTAGCTCCCTGTTGGAGCCTTCCAGTGTCTTGGAACTATATGCCGTGTTCTGCATCACCAGTGTTCCAGTAGGGCTTAAATTCCCCCACATTCTGCGTCCCGGAGATTCTATAATGAATGCTTCATTGTTTGCAGCGCTACATAGGACAACTCTGTTAAGTTCTTATTCAAGTAGCTCAGACAGAAAAATGCCCCCAAGTGTGCAGCTTGCCAAATCCTCCCAGAGTGGAGATGGCACATGCTCAGCATCCAGATGGAGAAACAAAACACGACCTGTCCCCAAGATGCTCCCTCCTAGCCCGCCACCCTCCTGCCTGCTTGGCTTCCAAGACTGGAATGCTTTTCCTGACTTTTCCTGTGGAATACTTGCTTTTAACATCTTCTTTCTTTCATCCAACATGATGCTTCTGATACTGGTGTGGGCTGTGTGTAGGTTGCTCATCTTCACTGTTGAGTGGCCTGTGTACATCCCTCCTACTATCAGTGGATAATAGTGGTTATTCAGTCTAGTGTAGTGCAGTGTAATGCCAGAGTGACTATTGTAGTTTGCGGTGTTGGTGTGTGAATGTGCACACTGCTGTTGAGTGTGTACCTCGGAACAAGACTGCTGAGTCTCAAGGTCACAGATGCACAGCCTTGGTAAATACCTTGTTCAAAATGGCTGATGACTCACAGTCCCAACACCATGTATCTGGGACCTACAGCTGCCACACCCTTGCCAAACTGGGTGTTGCTCATCTCTTTCCCATTTTTTTTTTTTTTTTTTTTAGCTATTATTCTTTTTAACTAATTATAATGAAATAGATATAACATTAAATTTGCTATGTGAACCATTTAAGTGTAGTAATGTTTAAACATTCCTTTTGGGGAATGCTCATGACTACCAGCCATCGCAAAAGCATCATCTTTCCAAACAGAAACACCGCAGCCATTAAACACTTCACTCTCTTCTCTCCCCATCTCGCTGAGCCCTTGAAGCTATCATCAACTTTGTTCCTGTGGATTTGATCATAACAGGTTTGTTGCATTGTAATTAGCTCAGTTCCCTTTGTGTGATATGTTTAGGACTCTTCTGTGTGGTAACATGTCTCAGTATTTCCTAGTTTTTAAGGCTGAATAATATTCCACCATGTGCAGAACACTTTTTGTTTGTCTGTTGATGAACACTGACTTGTTTCTTTCTTTAGACTGCCGAGGTTAGTGCGGCTTTGAGTATAGTGGTGTAATAGCTGAGTCCCTGTTCAGCTCTTTCATTGTGTGTGTATAGCATGCTGGTGTTTATTTTCTGCTCCACTGGCCTTAAGTTCATTATGTAGCCCAGGCTAGCTGGAACTTGTCATCCTCCTGCCTCAGCTTCCTAAGGACTGAGAGAGCAGGTGTGCCCCCACCTTTAGATCTACACTGTCTTGTAAACTTATCCAGGACTTTATCCAGGCCTCAGTCCACATTCCCCAGACAGCTTTGCCTTTCTCGGGTGCATTTCTCTTACCTGTGTTATGCATCTGTCTTTTGGATATTTCCTTTTACAAGTGCCCGCTCAGGTTTTAGCCTTTGTTCTTTGTCCTGTTGAGTCACGAGACCCCTTCTAGACTCTGGGTATGGGTCTTTGTTGAACATACGAATTGACTTACCCTGTCACTTCTTACGACTGTATCTTTTGATGAGCAGAAGTTCTCAACTAATGTAGTTGAATTGATCTGTTTCCTTTGTGGTCTGTACTTTTTGTGTTACAATCAAAATAACATTGCCTGTGCCTGAGGGGCATGAGGATGTACACCCATTTTTTTTTTCTTTCAAATGATGCTACTGTTCTTTCCCTCGTACTGTCTTTTTAGTTGGAGCAGATTTTTGACCCTAGAATAACCAGGCTGCTTATAACACAGGCTTTGCATTTAGCTACATTGCAGTGACCTCTTGCTGACTTTGGTCAAGGGATTGGAGGAAGCACAGGTTCCTTAGTCCTGGTATCACCTTACCTCACCTCGCCCTGCCTCTTCTCTCCTCTCTTCTTTCCTTCCCTCCCCTTCTCTGCCCTCTCGTCCACTTCTCCTCTCCTTCCACCTCTCTTTCCTTCCCTCCTCTTCCTTGCCCTCCCTGCTGCTTCTCTTCCCCCTCCTCTCCCCTCCCCTCCCCTGCCCTGTCTTCTGCTCTCCTTTCCTTTTTCTTCTCCCCTCCCCTGCCCTTTGTTCCCCTTCCTTTCCCTCCCCTTCTCTTACCTCCCCTCCTCTCCCCTCTGCTCTCCCCTCCCCTCCTCTCCCCTCTGCTCTCCCCTCCCCTCCCCTTTCTTCTCCCTCTTTCACTTCTCTCATTTCTCTTGTTTTTGCTTGGACATCTTAGCCCAGGCTGCCCCCCAAACTCATTAGACAACTGAAACTGGCCTTGAGCTCCTCCTCCTGCCTCTGTCTCCCAACTGCTAGGACTACACGCGCGCGCATCACTATCCCAGCTCATACTTATTTTTCTTGACAGTTGCACAATTGTAGTTAGTGAGTTTGAGTTCAGCTGTTTTACAGACGCTGAGCCAGCAGCATTGGAAGCCTTCCCACCACAGTACTGTCCTAAGCTGCCACCACTGCAACCTGTAGCCACTCTGTGCCCAGCTCCCCCTGGGAGCCCGTACAGGCCTTTGGCTCTAGCATACCCTCCTGCACTCTCTGCAGTGTCCCGTCATTCTGGTTGGGTATTTGTCAAAAGCCCCTTATGTTTGTTTTTCTTAATACAATCACATAATTTTTACTTAATCTTATGTAATAAAATATAAGTGTGAAAAAATGTTTCTAAGAAAACTAAGTTGAATGTGAGGGAAAGAGTCAAAGGAATTAACAAAGCTGTTGAATTCTGAGTAAGGGAGCAATATGATACGAGATGCACAAATGACAAAGCGCCAACAAGTCTGAATTCCCCGTTGCTTTATCTGCATCACTAAGGGTTGCTTTGCTACAAAGATGCTAATGCTGAAGACGCAGATGGCCTGCTGTCCACAAGAGACAATGCCGAACTTAAAAAAACCGGAGAGCAGGCCTTGAAGACCTGGACCATGTGTTATTATTGACAAATGAGTGTACACAGAGGCTTTTGTTTTCAGATAAATGTTATGAGTTTCAATGCATGTTGTCAGTTAAAGTATTTAAAGTGCTTATTTTCCATCATTCTTTGAATGATTTTGACATTTTGTTAACCTAACACTGTTTTGAGTACTACATAGGAGAGAGTCAGTGGGAAGGGAGCTCCCTCCTTCTAGAGGGGGCCTTAAGCTATGATCAGCTTTGAAGTACAGTGTCATCTAAAAGTCAAATATAAGTGTTAGTACTTCAAAATTCATATACTGCTCCAAGTTTATAAACACAATAGTAATTTCCCCCCAAAAAATCTGTCAATAAAGGCAGGGCATAACAGCTTGAAATAGCCACCTGTTTCCCCTGCTGTGAATGTCTGCAGTTGGGATTCTCCTGAGACTGAAGATGAGCCCGCCTTACCTGTGCCAGGGTGCCCGTTGGTGCTCCGTGATGCCCAAAACTTGGGTCCTGGTAAAGCTCGGGTTTCCATATGCACTGCTGATGAGATAGGCCTGTGGCATGGCAGGCTCTCTCTGTTGATGAGCTGGCACAACAGTTTGCAAGCCAGCCTGCAGCACCCACCGTGTGTGAGGCTTGGTTCTAACCTGAGAAAGTAGGCACTGAGAGCCAGCAATTCATGCCGAGGATGTCATAGTGACCCGACCCATTGAAGAAAGGGCATTTGCTCTATACCCTCCACAGACTTCCTTTTGGGTTAATTTGCTCTGCTAGTGTCAGCTGAAGATGTTATTTTATTGAAAATGGTGTTTGTTTATTCTTCTCTCCGCCCCCCCCAGCCCCCGCCCCCTGTGACTGTACCGGTGCCCCAAGCACAGCAGAAATGTGCTTAGAAAGCGAGGGGGAAACCTCTGGGCCGGCTCTCACACCCAAGGAAAAACTGCCTGAGTCACTGCCTTGGTGGCAGTGAGCCACAAGGACACATCCAGTAGTGCCTCTGCCCTCCCTGGCCTCCTCCCCCAACATGTTTTCTGTCAGAGAGAATTTAGGGCAAACCCCAAAGCCAAGATGTTGGCTCTCATGCCCCCTTGTGGCCAGTCCTGGTGGAAGGTTTCAGAAAACGCAGCCAGGTTTGTAACCTCACAACAATGTGGGGAATGCAAGCTGACAGCCCCTGCACTTGCTTTTTTTTTTTTTTTTTTAATTTTTCCATTTTGAATTTTGTGTTCTCTCCTCTCCTTTACCCCTCTCTCCCTTCACCCCAACTTTTTCTTTCTTACTCTCTTTTGGAAAGTTTTTATTAAATACTAAGTATGTGACCCAGGTTGACGTCAAGCTGTGGTCTTCCAGTCTCAGCCAACCAAGAGTGGGAACTACAGGGGTGTTTCCCCTACATGGCTTATTTCTTAGCAGTTAAGCACCCCATGAGCACATTTAGCTTTGGGAGAGGGATTGTAGGTTTCCCACTGGGACTCAAAATGCCCTCCCCTAGTTCTGACAGACTTCCGCCAAACCACAGCCTGTTCTTATTAAACAGGGCAGGAACCAAATCTCCAAGTTCTGCCAACCTCACACACTCATGTTGCAACAGGCATCTATAAACACCTGCCAAATCAGAACACAGAATCTACACGTTAATCCTGAGTCAGACTTAGAATTCCACAGATACTTGGGCTTTCTTATATTTGAAAATGACCCTAAAAGTACACTTTACATAAAGATTGGTCAGGTGTGTATGTGTGTGTGTGTATGTGTGTGTATGAGAGAGAGGGAGGGAGGGAGAGAGAGAGAGAGAGAGAGAGAGAGAGAGAGAGAGAGAGAGAGAGAGAGAAAGCTGTTCATATTAGCTAGAAAGAAAAGATTTAACTCCCTTCCAATATTTCCCTTTAATTTTTCTGTTTTGGTTTTGGTTTTGACTTGTTTGTTTGTTGAGATAGTCTCATTCTGTGGTCTAGGCTATTCTGGAACTCACTCCATAACCCAGTCTGCTCTTAAAGGCAAACCAATTCGTCTTCCTGCCTCAGCCTACCAAGTACCAGGAATATAGCTGTGCACCAGCAACCTGACCATTTTAAACAGTTCTATAAATGGACTTACATAAAACCATATACTCAGGGGTTGTAGCAAATCTTGTGTTTTATGTCAATAATAATAAATAAGATGCCAGGCATCAGGGATTAGATTATATGAGGTTTATTGAACGAACCTGGGGAGAGAAGGAAAGGGGAAGGAGGGGTACCCCAGAGAGAGAGACAGACAGACAGACAGACAGACACAGAGACAGAAAGATAGGGAGAGAGAGGACGAGAGAAGAGATAGCTATGAGGAGGATTTGGCCTTTTATAATCTTGGGTAGCGCCACGCCCCCACGGCAGGTAGGCAAAGGCATCTCAGGTAGGCAAACTGAAGCAGAATTCTAACATTGTGTCTGTCCCAGCCATAGCAGTGTCCGTTGGCCTGTCACAGAGATCCCTTGTACAATACACTTACTGCTTCCTGTTTCTTGAAGTTTAACTCAAGCTACATGGTATAGGTAGGGACTGAAACATGACAGGCTCCACATTTTTTGGTGCATTGGTTTTATTCGTCCGAGGTGCACATCACTCTTGTAATAACAGTTCCCATCCTTGAGTTTCCACTGTGTGCCTTTCATGATAGTCTCACACTGAATCTGGAGTAGGTACCAACCCTTTCTAGACACCAGGAGGAGAAGCTGAGCAAACGACTATGGCAATCTGGGAGCAAGACACAGATTCTATGGGGAGCTTGCCTCCTGCCACAAGGCCATCTCTGTGACTCGCCATTAAAGCCACTCAGAGGGTTCCAGTCTCAGCCTCTCTGCACTTCTAGCCCTCCTTCTCTTTCCGTTCTTAGTCATCCTAGGGACGAGGAATGAGTGTCTTGGTGCACACCTAACCAGGGGCCCTGGGGATGACAGGTGCGCAGCCGCCCAAGGCAAGGCTGCTGGGACGTAGCCTCTGGCGAAGGTGGTATAAATGTGGAACTGGTGTGGGCAGCGTGCTGAATGGGCTCTGTCTCTTGGTTCACTCTATCTTGTGGGGTTTTTTTTTTTTGAGAACAAAGATGACCGTATAGTTTAGCCTCAAAGAAAGGACACAGTGAAAGGGGCACATGCCTAAGGATTGAGGAAACATACGAAAGCCAAGTTTTAGGTGAATTGGAACCCACTCTTTTTACTCACTCCACAACTGCCTCGGGTTTCCCCCCTTCTGTCTAAGACTTGATACAGTTGCTAAGCTTTATGTAACACTCTCATTTACACTCCTTCCTAGTGAGGGGACTCCCGCATCAGTCCTTTTCACCCAGGCTGCCCTTTTCCTGGTTGCTGGGAACCATAAACTCACCACCATACCTTCCCCAGGAGCTTTCAGGACAAAACACACAAGCGTGCAAATGTGCTTACATTGAAGACCCGGGCATTTCGTTTCCCCAGCCAGTTTTCTTGTCCTGCCTCACAAGTGTCCAAAACCTTGGCCTGGTGCCTGAAATGTGAGACTGTGAGCATACGGCAGGTCTTCCCACCCTACTGAGTCTGGCAGGCACTTCACTGGTCAGTCACCCGCTGAGCTCTCTGCCCTCGGGGCCTTGTGTGGTTGGAATCTGGCTCCAGCACTGACATCAGCCAACCCTGGTGAGGTCGTGAGATCGAGCCCAGTGCTCTCATGGCAGAAGGAGGTGGTGCCAGACCGAGGCTCTTCCCTGTAGTTTCTTCTAGGAAAAAAAATGTAAAAGCAAATGCTGAAAGCTTCGCCCTCCAGACCTCAAGCATTAACCCCTCAGAAGCTGCTCACCTAGTCCCTTGGACTGCCCTCAGGTGATGGGCAGAGTGAGTTTGAGCAAAAACAGTTGACACAAGTGTGAAATGTCACTGGAGCCCTTCAGGGCTTGTTTTGCTGAATCTCTGGTAGTGGCAGACAGGGGACAGGTATGTCCTTCTCTGGCTTCGTGGGCTCTGTGGCTGTGTTATGTGCAGTTGCGCCGTGGCACTGATCTTACGTCGCCAGCTTTGCTTCCATCTGGCTTGTGCCCTGTTCTCCTGGAAAGGGGCACCTGGGCACTTATCTTGAACAGACTTCCAAGACTTTCAGGCTCATTTTCAAGTCCCTGTCATTAGAATAAAGTACAAAAACTTAAGGTAATGCATGGCTTAAGTGAGCACAGTTGGCGAATATATTTTTAAAGGCAGGTTTGGTTTATATCTGCTGACATCTTCTGATGTGTGGTACACTGCTTCACCAGGCTGGCCTGCCAATGAACTGCAAACAAGAATGTACAAAACATGGGCATGTTCTCTTCTGTCCCAAATCTGACCTCTCAGAGTTGGCTTACTCTGTTAGCCTAATGTTTACAACTCATCTCAGCATCCACTGCCTGCTTCTTCCCCTCTAGAACCTCCTGCCTTCTAGAAATGGGCAGCAGCAACACAATTTATGGGCTTCTCTATTGTGCAGAAAGACAGAGACCTCACTTCAAGATCATTGCCTGGCATTTGCTTCAAGTAACCCAACCCCAGTCCTCAGCAGGAGGTGCTTCTAGGAGTCAGAACAGAGCCTACAAGGGTGGTGTGCAAAGTGGGGTTTGTAGGTAGCCCAGGCTCCTGAGATTTTAGGATGAAACAATAGATCTTCTGCCTGTGCTTGTGTTTCTTACCTAGGACACACACACACACACACACACACACACACGCACGCACGCACGCACGCACGCACGCACGCACGCACACACACACACACACACACACACACACACGAGAGAGACAGACAGACATGAACACACACATGCACACAGACACGTGCACATGGACACACAATTTGTGTGCCGACACAATGACTTGCTTTTAATATTTAATGCATAGATTACTAGAAATATGTGCTTACAATTTATAAGAAAAATATGTCTGGGCAGCGATGATGATGCAGGCCTTTAATCCCAGCACTTGGAGGCAGAGGCAGGTGGATCTCTGTGAGTTCGAGGCCAGCCTGGTCTACAGAGTGACTTCCAGGCCAACCAAGGCTACACTACACACAGAAACCCTGTCTTGAAAAACAGAACCAAACAGGGTGAAACAAGAAGGAGAAGAAGGAAAGGGGGCGGGGGTGGGGAGGGAAAGCGAGGGGAGAAAAAGAAAAATGTAATGTTTTATTGGTATTTGGAGATCTCTGGCTGCGTAAATTCAGGTGGGATGGAAAAGAAGAGAGAGTAGGTGATGGCTCCTGTCCATGAGCATGCCTACTTATCCATGACATGGACGCGTGCACCTGCACACGTTATACCCAGCGCGTGCCTGCACACTCACAGGTATTCATAAAGGCTTAGATTGATGCCATATCCCATACTCACCATATGCTCACCACAAAAACAAACACGGGCACAGCCCTCACACCTGTCTTATACTCCTGAACGTCCACACCTTCACTGAATAAACTACAGTGATTGGAAACTTAATAGACACCAATCCCTAAGTGAACAAACGACTTACACATTCACCCAGAGCAGGGCCACATGCTCCTGTGAAGGGAAGGAGACACAGCTGCATAGCTAATCACTACTTTTGTATATGGTACGAGGTGACCTGGGGACAGATGGCAGGATAAGATGTATCCAGCTCTGGGACTCTAATGATTAGATCGAAAGATGACATAGACACTCGTGAAGCCTGGGTTTCATGCAAAACACTGAGTGGGTGGACAGCTGAGGTGGAGGAGGGGCACGAAAGACGGGCGAGTAGTAGGCTTCAGGGAAGGCATCGGGACTTTAGCTGAGCCTTAAGGGATGGACAGAAGAATTAAAAGGCAGAGGGAAGGAGGGATGTAGCCAGCAGAGTCCGTCACTTGAGAGAGTGAGATCCTTTGGAGCTCAAGTCTCTCATCCTATGTAACTATACAGAGGACGATCCACAGATGGACTCCACGTGATGGCAGGTTATTGCTAGACAGCTTTGAAGGTCCTCGTGAGTCCTGGGATTTGAAGCTGGCCTGACCACCTGCTCTGGTTGGTGTTTTCTGGAAGGCAGTAAAATTCCCTGGCTGTGGGCAGCTTGCTTGATGGGCTGAAAGGCTCTTGCGGCTGGAGAGGTTTATTTGATTTGATTTGATTTTTGTCCTCTGATTAGTCAGCTATCAAAAGGCTTCTATAGGTAGTGGAGTTTTTCTCTAAGTCGATGCTGTCTTTGCAAAGAGCTGTCAAAGTGAACTCCTGGAAAACAGACCTAAGTGCCCTTGCTGTAGTCCGAGAATGTGAACATTTCTGCTTAAAAGAAAGATGTATCGGGATCAGGCAATTTTAAGTTTTTCCCACTCATCCAAGGCAGTCTCTATAAGATATTGATTCTCTTTAAGTGTGATAAAAATCAATCATGGTGCTATGTAAGTTAGAAAAACAAAACAAAACACTGAAGAATTGTCTTTGGCCAAAGACAGTACTTATCTGTCTGAGTGTTCCTGAGAAGCTTCAGAAAATGCAAGGTGGAATAAAATATTAGCATCATACTGTCTGGTTTGGTTTGGTTTCTAACCAGTGAAAAGGAGAGAAAAATGCTAAGTATACAAAGCCTGTTTCTCCCCTAGAACTTGTTTGTATGGGTAGAAACTGAGGAGGTTTTTACACATTTCATTACTGGATAGCATCGATATACTTCATGTCATGTCGTGTCATGTCATGTCGTGTCATGTCATGTCATGTCATGTCATGTCATGTATGAGGAACATGAAGCCCTTGTGATATGGGACCTGGGTGGGCCCGGGAGATGAACCTAATAAATTACCACTGGATTAATGAAGCGGGGCATTAGAACTGAGTCACAGTCCCACTCTTTGTCATGCTTTGTCGCATGACATGCTCTTTTCTGATGTGGCGGCTGCCATCTGAGAAAGTCGCTGGAGTTGATACAGATAGTGCTGAAGTGCGGGTGGTGTTAGCAACGGAACCTGGGTCTTCTGCAAAAGCAGAGCGTGTGCGTAATTGTTGAACTGTCATCTTTCTAGCCCTGTCTATTGGGGTCTGGGGTGTTGGCGCGTGGCCTCAGGGTGCCAGAACTATAGAGCAAGGGTCTGTTCTATCTTCTCAGCTGCTGTCGCTGACATTTGAACCCTGAATTAGGTGCCTTTGATTGAGTACATAAAAGGCTGCCCAAGCCAGAGGCCTGGGAACAACAGCTCCCACTGTCAAGCGGCGTCTGCTTACAAGTTAAGATTTGTGTATTCCACCTCCTGTCAATTCGTCCTTACCTTAAACAAAAATAAAAGACTTCAGTCAAGGGACCTCACTTATAAATCCTCAGATGGCTAGGTTGTTTTCGGTTTGATGATCACACCGTGGTGACAGAGATGTCCCCTGGTGTAGTGGTGACACTTGCTTTCATGCCCCTGGCCTTGTTCGGAGCCCCTTCATTTCCAGGGACAGATAGAGAACTTCCTGCTCCTCCTCAAAGCTTCCCTCTTGCCTGGGACTTTCCTGTGGCTAAAGGACAAAATTAACCTTACCAGAATCCATGCCTGCCTGGTATGCATGGGACCCTGGGCTAGATCCCCAACACTGCTACTCCAAGCCAAACTAAACTCATTCATTTCTTCCTCCATTAAAATAAGGACTTAGAACTTCCTGGGTACAGGGCCACCCATGAACCAGTGAGAGAGCAGAGGTCGGGACAAGAGCTGCACGCAGACAAGCTTGTAGATACACAGGTCACTGGATCACTCCTTTAGGCAGGAAAATGGCTGGCACACCAATGCGCTAGACCAGGGTGTGTTCTGGGAGGCTTTTGGTCTTCTGGCAGGGCCTAGGAAGGGTGACGCTGCACAGTGAGCACAGCCACAGATGTCACTTGCTGGGAATTTTCTATGTGCCAGACACTACAGTAAGTGCTTTTCAGGGTCTCAGTCAGGACCCATGTCACCTGCTAGAGGGCGCTGTTTTATGTGGTTCCTTAATTGGAAAGAATGGCCTTGTATGGTGGCCCTGACTGTGGAAGGCTATTTGGTAAAGAACTTCTTATGACCTAAACTGATACCGAATAAAGGAGCACTTGAAAAGCAAGCTCTGCATGGACCGGTTACTATAGGCTCATGGATGCCACCAGTTTCCCATCTGTAAGTACGGGAGTGACGGTGAGGTCAGCAGAGGCCCTATTTGTAAAAATGCTTTAGAGAAAATAGCATCCCATCTTATATTTAAATGTTTCTGTGGATAGGACTTCGGTGACTACCCTCCGTGTAAGGTCTCTACCTACCACCAAGATCTGGTACCACTCACTGCAGGATTGTAGGGTCCTCAATGAGATCACTGTGGCTGTGACCCACACTCAGGCAGCCCTAGCTATCCATGACAAATGGCCGGCTTGTCGTCCTCTTGTCTTCTGGCTCACCCTCCTGAACCTGATCCAAGTGCATGGAAAAAATTGGAGTTGCAAGTGATCCAAGTCAGAACCCTGGAATGTGCTGACTCAGCAATCCCTGGGTTTGGTAGGGAATGCTGGGATAGTGGAAGTATCTACCCATTTGAAGGGAGAGAAGGGAGACTCGTTAACCAACCCTAAGGGCATCAGGCCTCTAGCTCTTGAAAGAACATTGGCGACGGACAGTCATCTCACCAGCCATCTGCCTCTAACCTCGATCAGAGTCATGATGGACCTCTGGGTAGGAGCCCTTCTCACTGGATTTGCCATGGAGGAGGAGATGACAAAAGTACCAACATGACCTGCTTCACGGGGTGTCTGTAGAGAGAGTATGAGTAATGGTGAGCTTGTCCTTGACCCAAAGCAATGCAGGATGCCACGTCCCCACATGCCCTAGCTAGTGCTGACCCTCAGAGGCGTGGCCTGCAGGTGCTTTCAGCAGCCAGGAGCAGCAAGAACCTCCGTCTTACATACATGCTCCATAACTTCATGGGCTCTTTGAGATGGCTGGCTCCTATGGTCTTCCCCGCCACCCAGACCATCCCCTATCAGGGTGGGGTAGACAGAAAACGCTCTGAAATACTGTCGATCACTCGGTGTACTTATTTGTACCGTAAAAAAAAAAAAAAAAAAAAAACACCATGAAAAGTGTGGTCTGAACATGTAAGGAATGGTATTCAGCAAGGAGAGATGAAGTGGTATTGTTTGCTGCCAACTGGAATAAACCTAGAAGACGCTGTGCCAGGTGAAAAGGCCAGTCCCCAAAGACGTTTATATAGTGCTGGCATAGCTAAAGAGACAGTAAATTAGAGACTGCCGAGGACAAGGGCATGGTAGGGGTCCACCCTACAAAGTGACCAAAAAAAAAAAAAAAAAAAACCTTGTGAAATTACTGATCAAGACAGTTGTACAACTCCGTCAAGGGCACACTTCCAATAGTACGTCCTACCCTCCCACTGACGATAGACACTGAGGAAAGAAATACTGCAGACTTAAAGGTTCAAAACATTAATGAGAAAATAATAGCGTTTATAAATATCATGCTACTTTCCTGCCTTTTAAGGTGAGCGTTATCACTGCATGCTTCCAGAATGTTTGGGGTTTGTTTGTTTGTTTGTTTTGTTTTGTTTTGTTCTGTTTTGAGCCAACTCATGTCTGTTTTGTCACACGGTCTTTTATACGCTACAAGTTTGCTGTTTGCTTAATTCCTCTCCAGTTGAAGCACTGAGGCATAGACATGTCATGGTAGCATTTCTCTAGACAGTTTTTATAGAGTGAAAAATGATGGAAGGTTTCTTGGGAGTGAGAGTATCATCAGCTTAGAATTTGTGCTGTGAAATTTCTGTCCCTTAGCTGGGTGGTGGTGGCACACGCCTTTACTCCCAGAACTAGGAGGCAGAGGCAGGCAGAACTCTGTGAGTTCAAGGCCAGCCTGGTCTACAATGGTAGTCCAGGACTGCTAGGGCTACACAAAGAAACCTTGTCTTGAAAAACAAAACAAAACAAAAATTATGTTCCTTTTCTAACCTGTTTTCTTTATAATATGCTTTGTAGGTAAAAGTAAATGAGATTGAGGAGCTTGAAAGAGAAGTGTGTCTGCTCACCCCTCTTTCTGCAGTCATAAAATTTTGTCTGGTATCGCAGCCTGCACACACATGTTCAGGCATTGCTCACATATGTAGGTACCTTGCTTGTAAGTGCCAAGCACTGCCTATTAGCTACAGCTCGGAGCAATAATGGCTAAGCCCGTAAATCGCATCTGCTTCCAAGACTTACTAGACAAAGCCATCACACGGTAGTGTGGAGGTTCCTATGCGGACACACAGGATTTTTAAGAATGTTGGAAATTGTTCAGACGCAGGTGAAAAGGCAAGCATGATTTAGCCACAGGCTAATTACCCATGATTCATAGCTAACACGAGGGAAGCAGTATTTGCTTTGGGCCGCTTTCATTTGCTTTGTTGAGATGAGGTATTGCAAGGAGCTGAAGTCTCCCAGCGCCTGTGGAGATGACTCTGCACTTTCTCCCAGTGGTGGCAACTGAGCTGAAGTTGGTGTTTTCACAGTTAGGTGATTTCTACCTTGATCTCTGTATTCGTTTCCCTGTGAAAAATGGTGTTATTGTATCATCCCTTTGACCAAAGCTTGCTTTTGGTTTGTTTGCTTTTTTGTTTTTGTTTTTGAGACAGTGTTTCTCTGTGTGGCTTTGGCTATCCTGGAACTGGCTCTGTAGGCTAGGCTGGCTGCCTCTCTCCAAAGTGCTAGGAGTAAAGGCGTGCGCCACCACTGCTGGGCATGAAGTTGGCTTTTTAAAAGCAACTCTATGTTTAAAGATTTCTCCGTAGGGATATAAAATGAGATCGCTTGAGCTCACTGCTGCTGCTCCTCCTCTAGAACACTCTAATGCATTCTTAATCCATGCACTTTCTGATGGCATTTAAGTGTTTTGAGCTTTTTACTGCTAGTGTCTAAGTGTGCACCACTCCCTCCAGGTGTGTGCTCAGGAGCTGCACGTTGGGAGAAAGTGAAGGTCAGCTTAGCCAGTAGTTGCCAAATTGCCCGTTGACTAGGTCACGATAGTCCACACCCCCACTAGCTGTTTACAAAACTGCTCATATCCTTTGCAGCACTCAGTGAAGTGAGGGGGTCGCCCCTCCCCCCTTCAGTATAACAGGCCATCTCAACATTCAATTCATATTTTTTCCTACTGCCTGGAATGTGGAAGTTTGTGTAAGGATCACCCGTAACTTTATATTCCCCACGAGGAAATTGTTCATATAGCCTCATATCTGTTTCTTTTTGTTTTTCTGCCTTCAGTCTTTGTCTTACTGAGAGGTGAGAGCGTTTGCTAAATGCTTGACTACAGAGTGTTAGCCTGTGTGTCCTGTCTTCTTAATTTCAAAATCAAAGTCTGTGTTCCACTTCTTATACTTGAATCGAGTTTCCCCATACGATGACAACCAGGACGTCACCATGACAACCAGGACGTGCTGTGATCGGTTTCAGGTTGTTCCCTTTGAGCTTTACACCTTGGGACCTGTTTCCTTCTTTTTGCCTGTTGAGGTCCCTGAGCCAATTTATGCTGCTGTAATTACATACACTCCGAGATGGATGTTCCCAGTGGAGCGAGCTCCTGTTATTCCTGTTTGTCAGCAGTTACTTTGGTATTGTGTTTTGTTTTCATTTTGTTTGTTGGTCATTTATTTTTATGGGTTTTTAAATTAGCATTTCTAACTCCACAAGAAATCTACTGAGGGCTGGAGAGATAGCTCAGCGATTAAGGGCACTGACTGCTCCTCCAGAGGTCCTGAGTTCAATTCCCAGCAACCACGTGGTGGCTCACAACCATCTATAATGTGATCTGATGCCCTCTTCTGGCCTGCAGGTGTACATGCAAGCAGAGCACTGTATACATAATATTAAATAAATAAAATCTTTAAAAAAAAAAAAAGAAATCTATTGAATTTGGATGGGAAATGCAGTGACTTTTTAAAATGACCTTTTTCCCCAAATGGCTATAGATATATTCAGGTTTTTCATTTGTTTTATCTCTCCCAGAGTTTTATGAAATAATCACTCACCTAAGGAAATTCTTAGGGAATAAACCTCTGGCTGAAGGCTGGGATACATAACCAAGTAGTTTTCTGTAGCATTAACGTTTCTATTTATTTTGTGTTTGAGACTGAGTCTCCCTTCATGCCCCAGGATGACCTCGAACTCTCAACCCTCCTGGCTGAGGCCCACTTGGTAGAAGACAGGCATGTGTGCTATTGTGCCTGGTTTGTAAGATGAATTTGACCAGAGACTGCAACTGTCTTCTATAGTGTCATCGTCCCACTTTAATGGAATTAGTGTATCAACCAAAAATTAAAGTTTAATTTTTTAAAAATTAGAATTAAAGGGGGGCAGATGCGGGACTTGGTGTCCCATGGTAGATACCACCCAGTGTCTGGTCTTCAGGCGGGCACATTTTCTGTTCTTCCTTGAGCAGGAAGAGCTGATCTTGACGTTCCTGGCAGACCTTGAGTTGCACTAGCTGGGAGATCATTTATTTCTGGTTCTTGCTTTTCTATGTTTGAGGATCCATGATAAAGCTGTCACACTTGCATGAGGCGCTCTGGCTGGCTGAGGAGAAAACAGCTGTCAAGGCCATTCATTGCCAGAGTTGCTTCTTGACTCTGTTCCAGTTTCCCCCAGGAGTCACCAGAGTCCCTGCTTGGTGATGCCCCAGGTGAGGTGTCTAAGAGGCCAGTTCCATCACGCGGGGAAGGAGGCTGGCGGGACTCTGGAGGATGCAGCTCAACCTTGCGTCTGCCCAAGTTCACGCTTCTGTTGGATCAGGATAAGATGTGTTTGAGGACTGGGAGCAGTGACTGATGGGTAGGCCTGAGGCTTGGCATCAACCCCCAGTCCGCTCAGTAAATGTCCTTGGCATTTGAACTGGCGAGATCATTTCTTCAGCCCCTCCCCCGCCTCACCCCCCTTGACATGGTTGAGGTTTTCTGCCTGGGGCATTCACTTGGCCACTGTTGTGGTTTGGGATGTGTAAATGTTCTGAACAGGCTCATATGGTTAAGCGCTTGGTACTCAGCATGTGTTCGTGTTTTGGAAGTTGGAGAAAACACTAGGAGGTGGGTGGGGGAGTCTAACCGGAAGAAAAAGTGGGCTGCCAATGGGCAAGCATTGAGGGTTATAGCCCAGCCCAGTTCTGGTTTTCTAGTGTGCTGGGATGTGAGGAGCCCAGCCACAGGTTCCCACCACCATGGATTGTTAACTCTCTCAAACTGTCCGCCAAAACAAACCCTCCCCCCCCCCCCCGCCCCGGTAAAGTGCTTCTTTTGGGTATTTGATCATAACAGTGGAAGACATAACTTGTGTACCTGCCATGACAGCCAGCCTCAAGTGGAAGCTCTTCACTCCTGTGGTGCTTGTTGGGTGTCCCTGACTCTGGCTGTGAACTATACTTGAAACGTGCTTAGGGTCTGTTATTTTATCTGGCTCCCCAGGAAATCTATTGCGGGTAACATTGCCTCAAGCTAGTGTCCTTCGAAAGCAGCACATATTACCTGTAATAGATTTCCTGGGGAGCCTCACCCAGTGGGACTGGGATGTGGCCCTGGTGTCTGGTTGCTCCAGCTTCCCAGGGGATTCTGGGAAGTGACTACAACTAGGGACCACTGATTAGGGCAACTTTAACAGGCCGCCTAGGCAGTAGCTCTGGAAAGCGTGTTCAGAAGTGGTGTCCCCAGGTGTGTTCCCTGTGCTTGCAAATCTTTGGGCTGATACCTTAACCTTGGCTTCTTCACTAAAATAGAGTAATGTCATATGCTCGCCTGTGGTTTGACACCTGAGGCAAGGCTCTCTGGGCCCAGAGGAAAGGCTTTTTTTACACGGAGCCACATTTACATGCTAATCACTGAATCACACTTTGGTACCACCAGTTTTAGGTCTGTCTCTCAACAGGGTCAGGCCAGACCATACAGAAACTATGGAAACCGGGGTCCTAATCTAGGCAGTGGAGCGCTGCGCAGTGTACAGCCTACACGGTTGCAATGGTAGTTTCCCTGGACTACCTGAGCTTCTGCCAGTCTGGACCAAAGCATTAACAGACCAATGGCTAGGACTGTAATGGCTGACACCTCAGATGATCCAGAAACTCCAAATAACCATAAAAGTCTAGATGTCAGAGCTGAAAAGAGATAGAAATTACTTAGTCTGGTTAAGCAAAATGAGCTCTAGACAAGGAAGGAACTCAGCCAAAGGGGCAGAGCTAGTAAAGGGGCGTCCTAGTCCTCACAGAACACACCCAGACACTGAATCCTCAACACAAAGGAGATTTATTACCTCAGAGGGGGATGGGACGTTGCTCTGGATTGCACCAAGACAGGGTTGCACCAAGACAGGGCACCAGATGCTTTTGTAGGAGTTGGTTTTAAGGGAATAAAAGGTCAAGTCTGTGCTAAGATGAGTTGATGAGTCCTGATTGGACACCTTAGCCAGTGTAGCCAAATAGTGAATTTTGATAGCTCGGCCTTGGTGTTTTATCTGAGGAAGGCATAAGGACGTGGCCAAATGAGGGAATAGACCTTGGGGGCTAGCTTTAGGAATGTAATCTAATGGTTTAGCAAGGGAAGGGGGGAAGGGCGAGACCTGTGGGCACCGTGTTTGCCATGCTCAGGCCTGCTAGAGCCTTTCAGCTAGGGGCCTGGGCCCTCAGCTCACAGCTCTGTGGGTTCATTTGATCTTACCCTCCTGACCTGTGACCTCCACGCGCAGGTCACAGCACAGCTGTGCTGTTCTCACTCTGTCTCTTGGCTTCTCTTCCTGGCTCCACATGAGAAAGCTCCCTAAAATTTTAACCAACAAAGCACCCCCTTCCTTGGCTGAAAACAAGTACTCTACAGGAGCTTGAACTATTTGTGAAATGTGTTATGAAGGCCCCAGACTCCCTTGGAAAGAGTTCGAATTAAAGCAACCTAAAGAACCCTTATTTTTACCCTGAAATTGCTATGTTAAGTTTAGGTTTACTAAATAGTTAAATTAAGGTATAATTATTGGCATTACCAAACCATTTAGTCAGTCTCAGAAGGCAGCTACCACAGGGCACTCTCCCATAGCACCGAATGTACATTTAAAGGAAGGTTTGATTGAGGCAAAGTCCATTGACACTAGGCTCTCTGGGAACACAACTTTTGTAGAGAAGTGCTTTGTTTAAGTGATATTGGGCCACAAAACACCAAGATCCTATCAGACAACCGTTTCCTATTTCCTAAGGAGCTCAGAAAATATCTGGGTGGAATGCAGCAAGCCAGCTAAAACTCTAGGTTACAACAAGAAAGTATCTTTTAGGTGGTAGGTAGCTTTCTTTTTCTTTCTTTCTTTTTTTTTTTTTTAAGATTTATTTATTTACTAAGTATATAAATCTCGTTATAGATGGTTGTGAGCCAACATGTGGTTGCTGGGAATTGAACTCATGACCTTTGGAAGAGCAGTCAGTGCTCTTATCCTCTGAGCCATCTCTCCAGCCCATAGCTTTCTTTCATTCGGTTCATGGACAGGAAGGTCCAGCTCGTTGCCTTTCTTCAAGTTATTAAATGGTGTTTGAGGTGAGATTCCCAGACAGCTCTGCACAGAGCCTGGACCAGACCACCTGTGGTCTCAACCAGGAGCATTGGAGCTGCAGTTTTAAGAGATTCTCAACTCTGAAGCCCCTTTCTCATTGTTACCTACAGACCTTAAGGTCTATGCAAATGAGCATATGCTGGTTGGTGTTGGTGGTGGTGGTGGTGTGTGTGTCCTCACCTACGGGTGTGCATATACATATACATATGCATGTGGAAGTCAGAGGTTGACTTGGGCATCTTCCCTACTGCTTTCGGTTTTGAGATGGTCCCTCCCTGAACCTAGAGCTCGTTATTTTTGTCTAGGCTTGCTGGCCAGCAAGCTCCCAGTCAGTAGGTCTGAGGAGGGCAATCGCACCGTGACATGATGGGGCTGCAAACCTTGTTCTGGGAACCTTAGTTCCTCTTATTATTTTACGCTTTCAGTCTTTGAAGAAGACACAGGAAGTTAGGCATACTTAGCGCGAAGCAACTTTGTATCAGGTTTTTAGACGGATGCTCCTTAAATGATTGTTAACCGGTCCCTACGAGAGCAGAGCCAGAGTGTGACCCAAAGCTTAAGGCAGTAAAGGAGACCGAGGCCAAATGAAAGCAGAGAGGCCGGGCCATCTGCAAGCCCAAGGGAGGAGTCGTTGCTTGGTGGCAGCGTCCCTGGCACACAGCAGGTGCTCTGAGGGTGGTGTGGAATCTGGCTGTCCTATTTGCTGGCACTGGCTTCCCTTTTGTCTGGACATATTTTTAGTCAACCGTTTGTTGTGTTCTGTTGGTCACCTGCTCAGGCCGTAACTCGGCTCCATAGCAGATACAGGAAGCTGTCCTTGAGGGTTCCTTAGACACCTAGAGGCATCTTACTTGAAATTCTCAGAAAGCTGTGTCCCCAGAGGTGCGCTTAACCACCTTAACTGTGGGGCTTTGGGCTAATTTCCCATTACTTAGACATTTCCAGGGTCTAGGAAACTGTGGACCAGCAAGGCAGCGGCCCCTAAACAGTGCTCACATGTTCCAGGAGCTTGCTGGGACTGCAGATCCTCAGGCTGGAAAGCAAACCTGCTGGG